>NC_030428.2:10085000-10385000 GCF_001660625.3 Ictalurus punctatus | reverse complement strand
TGGAAAGCCTTCCCAAAAGAGTGGAGGTTGTTATAACAGCGACCTGGAATGGGATGTTCAGCAAGCACATATGTACAAGTTGGTCAGGTGTCCACAAACTTTTGGCAGTATAGTGTATCTAGCCAAGCACTGGGGTGTCCAAGCGCTAGTTTGCAAACAGGGCCAACTGCAGTTACTTCCACGGGAGCTCCTGTTCATCTCTGTGCACCCTAGTTACATTCAGGTGTTTGCTCAGGATCAGATAAAGCTGTCCTACATTTTTGCCAATGAAATAGATGTAAACTTATTTTGCTAGGAAAAAAATGCATCTATTGGCAAATTACTTGAGGCTCTTCAGAATAAGTAACCTTTGCTCATCACCAGTACTTGAGCGGTTGCACAATTATAATATACTGTCGAGTCTACAAGTAACCTACAATATGCCAATGGTAACCCTGTTAAATACCTGGTGTAGCATGACGGGCTGGTGGTGGGCATCAAGTAAACAATTAATCCAGAAGAATCAAGATTTATTGTGTTCAGAGAGTATAGTGTTGTACGAAGAAGTGGTTTTGACCTAGGTCTGTTCCATATGTTGATGTGTTGGGATTGAGAGTTTTGGGCCTATAAAAACAATCGCTGTCTGCATATACCGTACTTAAAGCATTGTACCACAGTGTAGATCATCCAGCAGGGACTGAGTGAGTCACTCTTTGGATGGAATTTTGATTACCTGTGGAGGAATGATGTCAAAGAGATCCCCTGCTAAGGCATACTCCTGTGCAAACACGTAGTAATCCTCAGTTTCAAATGCAATACCGAACATGTTGATTATAAAGGGACATGGGGAGAGGTACAGTGAGATGCTGTACTCCCTCAAAAAACTCTTTAGCTTAGTGGTTTTCTTCTTGAGGAATTTTAGTGCCATCTTGGTACCTTGGTTAAGTAGAGAGGACAAAAAGAACAGAATCATATAAAAGTGCATATTCTTTTACAAAATGGATTTATTTCGTATTAAGGACCATTGTTTACCTCTGATCTTATGAATGACCAGGTCCACCTTGCCGTAGGTGCCTTTGCCCAGCTCTCGGATAACTTCATAGTACTTGTTAACCTCGAGCTTCTCCAGGTTCTGAGCGGTGAAGAGCTGCAGCTCCTCCAGGATGTCGACAGACACCCGAGACACGACAGGAGAGGAGCTCATTTTTCCACAGGAGCAGGTGTGGAGAGTGAGAGTGCTGGCAACTCCTTAACGTTACTGTAGTCACACACACACACACACACAATATATATATATATAGTCACAGAGGGGATTAAAATTCTAGGGATGTGCTTTTTTTTATATATATATTCCCTAGAGTCCACTGAACAGTTAATTATCTGTACATTTTGTATTCTCTCAGCTCGAGCCTTGCTCCAGGCGAAGTAATTAGTGTGAAGATATGCAAGATGGTCTCTGAAGATAAGGACTTCATACAGTCTCATCTAACCAGTCAGTCTTTGTGCTCGTCATAGAGTTTAGCTTGAAATAGCAGCAGTTCCTGTCACGCAAGTCTGCAACTGAACTTCTTTCATTCTTCAAGAGAGAAATTGCAGTACATTCTACAGCAGAGTGGCACTGTTTGACTTGATGTAGGAATAAACCATCACGATCAAATGAATATTACGCAAGTCTAAGTATGAGCATATTTCAACGAGCAGGAACACTGCACAAACCCTGTGCTTATCCTTTTGACCTCTGTTTTTCAGCTACAAGAACAAACTTCTTTTTCACAGAGTATGGATATCTAATCCTGTTATGGCTGTGATGGTGAGCACCTTCTCTCTCTCTCTCTCTCTCTCTCTCTCTCAATGTTCCTAGCACTGCGGCAGATGTAAACACAGAGGACCATTTGTTACTGCCGGCAGATCGAGAGTGCTTAGTTTGCACTGCAGGTTACAGCATACAGCTGCAGCTCCTATTCTTGTAGGCTGATGTGATGTGTCATGTCCAATTACTCTCCCTCGTCATCTTATCGCAGGGAAATGTCCCACTTTATGAATCCAGTTACATTTTTTCCGTTGTGTCAGGAGAGCAATCTGAAAGAGTGGACGCGGGGATTTATGAGGTCAGCTACGAGAGCTGTGCAGAAATCCACCATATTCGCACCACCACTCTGCACTCTGAGAACCACACAATAAAATGGAAGTTGGAGCAATATGACTCACTAGGTCAAACACAATGTCAGCATGCATGTGTTTAAATGAAACAGATGCAGACGCAGAATTCGTGCCTCCTGCACCGTGGGAAATGATTTCAAAGATTTTATAGGTCTTTATGCACAACAGGGTTTTATTACTGGCCGGTTAATAGACGAAGCAGATTAAATATTAGTACTTGTTCACTCATTTGGATTATGTCTGCAGAATTCCATTAACTGTGCAGTGGATACAGCTTCAATGTGACTTTAATGGAAGATTGCGTTCAGACTGCACTGGTTCCTGCACTGCTGACAGGTGCACATGGTTCCACATGGTTCCTGGCACTAAATCTTCATTATCACTTCTTAATTCCTTCATCAGCGTCTATATAGACAGTCTTTGCTCAGTAGCTATTTTTCTTCCTGTCTACGTTCCTGAGTATTCATCTGCTCATACCCCACAGTAGTAGTTCTAGAAACCAGTCTTAGTACAGACCAGATCTTGGTCTCTTCTCGGTCTCAAGCCCATTTTGTATCCATCTTGACTATAAGTCTTAATATGGTCAAGACAAAGATGTTGGTACTCAGCAAAAAGAATGTACACAGATCATTTTTCATATCACTTTTAGATAAGTACTTAAAGTGGTACTAGTTGCATTCATTACAGTCTGATTATAATGTTTAAAATGGGAATCAAATCAGCCAGCTGGTGGTTTTTCCAGTGAAGTCAGTGTGATTTCTAGAGAACTTGCCACCAAGAAAAAACAAAACAAAAAAAAAAACAGGCCTTAGTGCCAAGTTTTTGACCTTGGTAAGAGTTTATATCTTTTACTTCAGTGAGCCTGAATTTACTACAACACTGGGATCCATACTAACTCTGTCTGCCTATGTTCTCGTCTGTATATATATATATATATATATATATATATATATATATATATATATATATATATATATATATATATATATTCCTAATAAAGTTACTTGCATCCTACCATCCTAAAAAAAAGCACTTGCATCATGCCTTATGACTACCATACATTACAATCTTATTGCATCATGAGAATGACGCACACCATTAATGAAATGGTGATTCTAGGATTGCCGTGAGATGCCGATTAGTTGAATAGCTACCCCATTTCCTCTCCTCTTCCTGTTCTAAACAATAAAAAATGAATCCTGAAACACTGGAATGTACAACCCTTATGTGAGGCCTTATTCTAGTCACTTCTCTATACATTTGGCATTGCACTTGTCAGGTGTGTGGCTCTAGAAACACAGGCTGGGGATAAAAACATAGGGAAGCCACTGACTGGGCTCTAATCCCTCAGCTCCTGTGAGCAGCTTTCCCTGATTCTCAATTTTGCAACTGCAGTCTTGCAACCTGCTAATAAAATGTGTGATGCTGGGCCACTAAGATGGGTACAGTACCACCACTCCCAAAATCTCACTAGCCTGTACGCAGCAAGACTGTTGGTTCCCTTGTGCCTCACCCCATCATTGAGTTGTGACTGAAAGTGTTTAGCACAGAGCCATGAATACACTGGTGGTTGTGTACTATTTCACATGATATACACACAATATTACACTGAGGAAAGCCACCTCTAAGAACATCACCTAGGAGCTGGTCCTCCTCTTTAGTCAAATGGTGCTCTGACCAATCATCAGTGAAAAACCTCCAGAAGCCCACAACAAAACCAAGAGGTACATGTTCTTCTTCGGGTTTTAAGTATTATGGGATGTTTATCTGTAACTCCTCCAGCATAGTCCCCTAAGAAAAAAAGAGACAACCTGAATAGAGAGCTGGTGCCAAGCCTTCATTCTGCCAAATAAAAGGGGCCCTAACTTCCAGCCGGTTGTCAAAGACCAACCCGGAACTTCATTAGGCATTTGTCCTGCATGCCAACTCATCAGAGGTTGGGCTGGAAGCACCCCTGGTATGGGGCGAAGAAAACCCGGACACAGCAGTGGAGTGAAGCGAGTGAAAGAAAACGCTTCATCTATGTTACAAACTATATATCCCCACCAATGGATGCCCAGGGTGAAATACATCAATTCACATAATACCAGGTGGTTCCTATCCCTACAGGTCCAGGAAATCTTCAAAGACAAGAATAACAATGCCCATTGGCTTTACTTCTCGCAGGCAGCATGCTGCCTTTGGTATGAAACATTACTGACAGCACAGGAGCTGTCCAACCTTCCAACTGTTCAGCCACACAACTCTCATCTGCTTAAAACTGAGTCATTAAATTGGCTTCAGACCACAACATAAGCATTTAAAACAGCTCGAAATCCTCACATTAAAAAAATGGTTCTGCTCTTAGAAGTTAGAAAGATGCTAAGATGATAAGACATCAGCTCAGTCATTGAACACTGGGAGTGTTCAAAGGACTGATAACAGAACCTCTAAACCCAGTGGCTCTTTTGATGATTTGGCTTTTCATTCTTCTAATGATCTAAA
Source organism: Ictalurus punctatus (assembly GCF_001660625.3). Classification (NCBI taxonomy): domain Eukaryota; kingdom Metazoa; phylum Chordata; class Actinopteri; order Siluriformes; family Ictaluridae; genus Ictalurus; species Ictalurus punctatus. Next base: position 10,380,377 of record NC_030428.2, on the reverse strand, counting down.
GTTATGTAAGTTATGAGTTATGTAAGCCTAAACAAATCTTTTTCAGACTAACACTATAAGCAGTACCACAAACAAATGTATGAGGTTCCAGTGGTTATAACCAACCATGTATGTGATATACAAAGAGAAAAATAATAGCACACTTTAAATGAGCACTGGTCATAGGAGACGTGATATTTTTTTTTGTATTTATTTATTTTCTATTTTTAAATGATTATACCATAATTTGGCAGTTTTAGTATTAATCTGAATGGTCTCGCCATGAAGTCAAGCATTTAGTATCTAATTTGAAGTAAGTCATGAACAATAACTGTCGAATGTATTGTTATTGTATGTTTTATTTATTATAGACAAATGGTTTTTGGTTTTTTTTAGCTAGTCAAGGTGCAGTAGAATAAGAGGGCCTGTGGAGCTCATCCACCTCCTGAATCATTAATGCAGAGCTGTTACTCTCTCACCTTGTGTTCAACCTGCAGGGGTGTGAAAAAGAGGATCAGAGCAACATGCGCGCACACAGTCACACACCTGCGGACGATTGGAGTATATCAGTCAGGCTAGTCTCAATATCAGTCCACACACATGAGATCGGCAGTGCTCATCTTTGCTCTAGTCCGGCTTGGTTTAATTATTGTCTGCTCTAATACAGCTACTAGACCTGATGATTAACCGAGGAGTTGAATCAGGTCAATTCTCTCAGAGAAAGGGTGCCAAATTGTACCAGTCCATATGGCCTACTCTTAAGCTTGCACCTTTTGTACCTTTGCATATTTTACCTACAAACGGTGCATATAGTGTACCTTTAAAAACGTCTCTCTAAAACAAGGATGTAAAATTTACAGCCAGCATCCCACATTACGGTTCTAATCTGGTTCTAATCAAATGCATTAAGAATCTGGGTTATAAATTAAAATCATCTCATGGACAGTTATTAAATTTAAAGATTTGAAAATGTTTCTGGTTATTCCACTAGAGGGCAAATAAGAGCAATAATCTCAGCTAGTAACATGCTAATGATATGGAGTGTGGTGGGGTGTAGAGTGTGTGTGTGTGTGTGTGTGTGTGTGTGTGTGTGTGTGTGTGTTGGGGGTTATTTATGCAATCACAAGGTTTTTTATTTATGTTTCACATAAATGCAGATTTAATGAAAAATGTTTAAGAGGTGTTCTGTGTTACTGGTCATTTGAAATTAGACTAAGTGTAATGTGGCCCCTTGCCTAAAATGTGCTTGCTCTAAAAGGTAACTACTATCTAATTATGTACCTTTAATCCTTTTGTAATTCAAACGTATGCTATATCTAGCCTATGTCCAGGTGAAAAATACATAGAAACGGTGCAAAAGATAAGGATACCCTTACCCTAACGCTAACCACAAGGAATGGTACAGTGTTTGTACTCAACCCTCAATTACTCAGCTCTATGCTTGGATTGAAATCTTGCTTATTTGTAAACCACTTTATTTATTAAAAAGAAAAAAGAAAAAGCATCTGCCAAATGCATCAGCGGTCCAAGGTGTGTCTGCATTAGAACATTTAACAATGAGTTCCAGACACGGGTTACACTGTGAAAACTGTTTAGCGCTAGGTCATTATAATCCTCATATATATATATATATATATATATATATATATATATATATATATATATATATATATATATATATATATATATATATATATATATATGATATTTCTTGACATATTGACTCTCTATAACTCATATAATGAAAACAGTAACAATAACCTTGTGTAAGTAACTGTGCAGCATCTTCTGCCCGGTCACCTGCTGTTCTGTTTGTTCGATGATACACCCTTAATGGATTTGTTCTATGTATATATGTATGTGTGTATGTATGTATGTATATATACATATATATATATATATATATATATATATATATATATATATATATATATATATATATATATATGTATGTATGTATGTGTGTGTATAAACACACACATATACATTTTATATATATATATATATATATATATATATATATATATATATACACACACACACACATGCATACATACATAATACATACATAATACACATTTTACATTTTATTTATTTATTTATTTAGTACACAACATTCATTTAAAGTCTGACATCAAAGACTAAGATGTATTAGAAAGAACAGAATTTCCTTTTCATGTTCAGACCGTGTGTGAGCAGTAAACACACACATACACACACACACGCGCACACAGTGCCATATAGATGTATGTGTATTGCAGGCCTATAGAGTTACATGTAGGTATAGACTAGGAATACTCCTACATAATATTCGTAAATTTGGATTGAATGAAGCCTCTTATTTATTTATTTATTTATTTTATTTTTGACCTGGGTCATCATAGGTTTTTAATGTGTTTTTGTAACCCAGGTGACCTACAGGGGGTCTGACTCATCCTGCCCTAAAGCCCCATCAGACAGGAGCACAGACAGCCGAGGCGCTACTGTTAAATCAATGACACAGGCTATTCATTATTAATCTGAATCCTTCGCGACCTTGCTCAGCTCCTCATGAGCCCCTACTGGCTGAAACACACTTCAGTACATGGAGCACATCAAGCACAAAGATGAACATATTGAACCCTACGCTTTTTCTCATCAACAAACAGTCAGTGTAGTCCGCAATCGTGTTGCCACTCCAGTGATATTTACCCTTTCTTTTCCTTCTTTCTTTTCTTTTTTTTTTTTTTAATTAATTAATTTATTTATTTATTTTTACAAAGAACCTAATACCAATGAATCAATAGTGTTCTTTTAAATAAAATAAATGAAAAACTGCACTTCAGTCAAATGGTTTAATATTATTTTTCATCTGTAAAGATTTTACACTCACCATTAAATCAGTCCGTGTTTCTTATTCCCTCCGTTCAAGCAAACACACCCCGTGCTCAGTAAACACCAGACATTCCCTTCTGTCCCAAATACCGGTGTGTGTGTGTGTGTGTGTGTGTGTGTGTGTGTGTGTTTTCCTCTATCCGCATTTGTGGTGTTTCAGTGCTCCAGACTGTGCAGTCATTTCTCTCCGCTCCGCCGCTATTGTCCTTCTCGAGCTCAACATCAAGGCTTCCGAATGCTAATAGAAGCCACGCCTCTCTGTTCATCAGCCAATAGCAGCGCAGCTTGCAGGTAGCACCACGCCCCTCTTCTGCCTGTAGTAGAGGGTTTAGGTGTTGTATAGAGGCGACATACGGAGAGCAAAGCAAGCTTAGAATACGGCAGTGTTGTTTGTGTTGTAAACATATTATTCTATCAAATTCAGCCCCTTCTTGTCTGCCTGAAAAATGCATATTCTAATTCAGTTTTTACATGGAGACTGTTCCTTAGATATTATGACATTCACTTCTCGGTTTTCAATACTGTTTTGTGCTTCCTGTGAAAATGGACAATAGCTACGTTTAATAATATTCTTGAATCATATCCATCCATTTTTTAAATACCGCTTATCCTGAAGGGTCACGGGGAACCTGGAGCCTATCCCAGGGAGCATGAGGTACAAGGCGGGGTACACCCTGGACGGGGTGCCAATCCATCACAGGGCACGCTCACATACATTACACTTCGGCCACTCTGGACATGCCATTCAGCCTATCATCCAGGGTAGCCCTAACCCTAACCCTACCATGCATGTGTTTGGACTGGAGGAGGAAACCGGAGAACCCGGAGGAAACCCCTGCAGCACGGGGAGAACACGCAAACTCACAGGGAAGCGCTGGAATCAAACCCCCAACCCTGGAGGCGTGAGGCGAACGTGCTAACCATTAAGCCACCGTGCGCTCTGAATCATTTCTTGAACATATCTTTTGGTATCTCTTGTGAAATATTTTTGGGCCTTTCCTGCTGCTAGACGCCCCAATCCAGCTGAGAAGTCAGGTTTTCCTACACTATGTGGCCAAACGTATGCGGACACCTGACCATCTCACCCATATGTGCTCCTTCCCCAAACTGTTGCCACAAAATTGGAAGCACACAATTGTATAGGAAATCTTTGTATGCTGTAGCATTACACTGAAACTAAGAGGCTCAAACCTGTTCCAGCATGACGATGTCCCTGTGTACAAAATGAGCTCCGTGAAGACATGGTTTGCCAAGGTTGGACTGGAAGAGCTGGAGTGTCCTGCACCTCAACCCCACTGAACACCTTTAGGAGGAATTGGAACACTGACTGCAACCCAGACCTCCTCATCCAACATCAATGCCTGAACTCACTAATGCTCTTGTTTATACATGAGCAATTCCCCACAGCCACGCTAAAAAATCTAGTGGAAAGCCTTCCCAGAAGAGTGGAGCTTATTATAACAGTAAAGGGGGAATAACTCTGCTAAGGGATGCTCAAAAAACAACATATGGGAGTGATTGGTCAGGTGTCCACAAACGTTTGTCATTTATTATATTTTCCTTATTTCATGCCCTTCATTCATTCATTCTAACCGTGGATCTGGAGCTTGTCCCGGGAACACTGCACATGAGGTACAAATACACACATAATGGGCACAAAAGAAACCACACACACACACAAAAAAACAACGTTCCAATATGGTGTAAAATTTAATTAAGACACTCACAACAGTCAGTACAGTCTGGCTTTATAATGATTAATGGATAAATATTAACGATTAATGAATAATGAATGAATGTATAATTTCTGGTTGAATATTTCTAAATAAAGAACAAACTGACATACATTAACTAACAACTTGAAAAATAAAACGTTTGTATTAATTTATCATTTTAAATTATAAAACATATAAAGGACTACATTTCCAAGAACACAAGACAGAGAGGTATAAAATAGCTAAAAGATCTTATAGTCATTTTAAAACTATGTATATTGTGGACCAACGTGACATTACAGTGCATAAAAAGCCACTAGTGCAAAATAAAACGACGCTTTTACAATGAAACTGATCAAAAGGTGTGAATAATTTCACTCTACACAAATAAAAACAACTCCAGTGCTTTGGAATGCAGATGCTGGGCAAGGTTCTTGATCCGACAGAGACGGGTAAGTCGTGAATCTCCGGCGCCGTACACTCTGTATATGTGATACTTTTCCTTCTCCTTCAGTGCAAAGTTGAGCTCGTTGGCCGACAGGTGAATAAAGTGCTTCTCCTGCTTGACTGTTGTCTTGACTTCCACAAACACCTCTTGCGTGGTGTTACAGCCACTTGGGAAGATCAGTTTGAAATCGTACGGCTGGCCGCTCTCACCGTTGGCGTTGGACCAGCTGATCTCTCGTGGTCCTTCTCCGCTTTCTCGCCAGCGGTTGAGAAACGAGTGGACCAGCTGCTCTCCCCATCTCCCGATATCATCGTTGTCCTCATAACCGTTTAATACCAGCAGGGAGTTGGGCAAACTGAAGTCTAGGGCAAGGTCCTCCAGCACTGCTTCTGCGACTGTCGGTTTGGTCCATACTGCGTTCTCCAGCGGTATGGGTGGACGGTGAATAACGCTTCCCTGGAACTGGCTTGCGATGACTTCTGGAGGCTGGACTGGCTTATGAACCCTAAATATAGAAGAATAGAATTGCAGAAATGACTTTATGTAGTGAACAGATCTGACATTAAGCAAGTCAGAAGCAAAGCAACGTACTGTTCTGAACCCGGTGTGGGTTGTTGTTGTTCTCCTGCTGTAGATGGAGTGCTGTTGCTCTCTAGCTTGTCTACGCCGGCCTCAGCTTGCTCACCAGGAGCCACACTGGACCCAACATGGGCTTCATTAGGAGCATCAACACCGTGGACCACCAGCACAGCAGCTTTGGGAGTTTGTTCTGTGTAATGAAAAAAAAACAAACAAACATATTGACTAGAAAGCCCTTTTCGAGATCAAGAATAAACCTATGTTTACCCTTGGTGTGCACGACATTGTTTTGGTTTCGATAAGAAACGGTAGTAGTTAGTGGGGAAATTGGTTGCTTGATTTACGTTACAATTTCGGACACTCCCCAAAGGCACCAACAATTATTAGCACTTCTTTCCAAGCTTTATTTGTCTTGGAGGTCATGACAGGATATGATTGAACCACAATTATAGGTTTTTCTTCCGTTTCTGTAAGTCAAACAGTAAATGGGTACTGACTGCAGGTAGGAACTAGGGCTGTGCCATATCGCATCATCCATGATATACCAGTACAATTCCTCCCCATGATAAGAATCTGTCATCCCGCGATATTGAAGAGATAGTTAATGAGGAGTTTACTGCAACGTGGGCTTCTCACACGTAGAACGAGAACAAGCGTGGCAGAAGGCAGAGCCCCAACCCTAGACAAGGAGGAAGAATTATTCCCCAAAAAAGGAGCTTCCCCCGTAATACGGAAGTGGTTCAGATACATCGTTTTCTTTTGTTGTTCCTGGGGTTGGATTATAAATCCTGCGACTACTGGTGTTTGCATTTTCACTGGAATTGTAACTCGTGAATAAAATTCTATTCTATATTCTATATTTTAAGCCTGCTTAATTGGTAGAATTTAGTATTCGATGATGGTCCAAAAGATGAACTTTTTTGGATCACTGTTTGTGTTTGCACGGCTCGCGAGACTGTATGCTGATGAGACGTGTGGAAAAAAAGATAGCGTTGAATGTTTCATATCATCATTTATATCGTTACTGAAAAAAAAAACAAAAAAAAAACGAATCAGATATCATGATATAGTTTTAAGTCTATATCGCCCATCCCTAGTAGAAACTAAAGTTGTGAGTGGGGGACTGAGAAAACGTCGGACCACACACGCCATAGGTTTGGTTCGAAGAATCATTTGAACCAATTGTTTGGATTTGTTGCTTTACCACATCATAGCTACTTCGCATAGAATTGAAAAAATTCTCAAGGAAATCGCATCTCATCATGTACATAGACTGTACATAGATGGATGGCTATCACGGTGTCACTTAAACGTAGTGTAACAAAGGGTTGCTACACATAACTCAACATCTCAATGATGAAGATCAGTTACTCCATCATCACTGGAAATCATTCTGCTCTTGATCTTGTCATCTGCTAACACAAGCACTAACCTTCTGCGTGTGGGAAGCTACCACTTGACCTGGGTCCCTGAATTCCCTGAATACTTGGAGCACCTGGCTCTCGGTGTTGCTTGAGTTCTGTTGTATTTTCCTGAGCATTTGTACTGGAAGAGCTCCTTTCAGCTCCAGAGCCCCAGTGAGCAGACGATGCAGGAGAAACAGGAGGAGCTGAAGAGGTTAGAGGTGCTGGAGGAGGCCACATCTTCATTACCGCCTCCACTGCCTGGCTTGGTTTTCCTGCGTACATACAAGTGGACAGGTGAGGAACATACAATCAAGTATTTTCTTGATTTCTTCTGTTTTTGTGTATATCTCATACTACATCGTTTCTGAAATGAAAACAAAGGCAACCTGAGTAAACACAAAATGCAGTTTTTAAATGATAATGTGACTCTCTCGCATCAATAAAGGTCACTGTTCATGACTGCACTATCAGAAAGACACGGGGCAAAAATGGCATCCGTGGAAGAGTGGCGAAGTGAAAACCACTGCTAACCTAAAAGAACATTAAGGGTCGTCTAAACTTTGCCAAAACACATCTTGATGATCCTCAAACCTTTTGGGAGAATGTTCTGTGGACTGATGAGTTGAAAGTGCAACTGTTTGGAAGACAGTGTCCCAAACACAGAATCCCACAAAAAGATCATCATGGTGGTGGAAGTGTGATGGTGTGGGGATGCTCTGCTGCTTCAGGGCCTGGGTGACTTGCAGTAATTGAGGGAAGCATGAATTCTGCTCTCTACCAGAAAATCCTAAAGGAGAATGTCCGGTCTTCAGTCCGTAAGTTGAAATTCAAGTAGAACTGGATTATGCAGCAAGACAATGATCCAAAACATAGGATTAAATCCTAGTCCTAGAAGTAAGTGAAACTCTGATCTCCAGTTACCGGAAGCGTTTGGTTACAGTTAGTGCTCCCAAAGGTGGTACAAGCAGATTTTAAGTTTAAGGGGGTAATTAGTTTTTCACACGGGTGATAGGTGTTAAATAACTTTTCACTTCTTCGATAAAAATAAATAAATAAATAAAAACCGTATTGTGTGTTTACTCAGGTTGCCTTTGTTTTATGTTGTATGTCATGTGAAGATCTAAAAGTATTTAGTACGAGACAAACACAAAAACATGGATATTCTCAGGATGACAATAAAGTGTCATGCCTATCCTGAAGCTAGTACAAACGTTCTAAGCATACCATAAGGCTAAAACCCTGTTACATGGAAGTTACCACCAATATAACAGTATAAGTTGTGGGTTTTATGGAATTGGAACTTATCCCTATTGGATTTCTGTATTTAAAGCACAGCAACAGCCTGTTTCCCTCAGCCTGTCACATGGTCTAGCTGCTAGACTCTAGCAGCTAGCGACAGAGTCTCTGCATGCACCTGTGCTTCTGCTTCCTGTTTTGTTGATCGATGCTTTGGGAGGCCAGCAGTGCAGCTTATCCTCCTCGTCCTCCTCTGTGTTCATCTCCATGTCTTGTGCACTCAGAGTTCCTGATGAGCTGATGGGAAAAAGCTCTAACAACAAAATGAAACAAAAATCACTAGGCAGCAGTATTCTGTGTTAAAGTGAAAATGAGCTTATCATAAGATTATTATTATTATTATTATTATTATTATTATTATATTATAACTCTGTCCTTCACTTAAACATGGTTAGCGTAATGGAATATCTATCTATCTATCTATCTATCTATCTATCTATATATATAGATAGATAGATAGATAAATAGATATATATATATATATATATATATATATATATATACACACATACATACACATTACCGGTGAAAATTTTGGAAGGTATATGATTGTTTGAAATCGGTGCTGTAGACAAATACATAACTGTGCCAACATATTCATGTCTTTTATTAGAAAACTAACATTTTATTTACAAAAAATATTTGTTTAAACGGATGACTCGGAGCGAAATATTACCGAAAGGCAGCCAGTAAGTGTCCAGCGTAGGCGGGAACTCCTTTAATACTGTTTAAAAAGCATCTCAGGGAGATTCCTCAAGAAATCGGTTGAGAAAATGCCAAGAATACATTTCTGGAAATTCTAGGCAAAAAGCGTGTCCACTTTGAAGATGCTTAAATACTAAATTATTTTGATTTATTTTGGATTTTATATCACAACATAATTCCCATAGTTCCATGTGTGTTCCTCCAGAGTCTTAAGATTTTATTATTATTCTAAAATGTGGGGGAAAAAATAAAAATGAAGAATGAGTGTGTCTAAACTTTTGATATATATATATGTGTGTGTGTATGCATGCATGTGATGGCTATTGATTCCTGTCTGGAGGAAAGGATGAGCGAGGGATGATTCCCTCCTTCCTCTGCACTCCCGCAGCCCTGGTAACAGCTGCTCTTTCATGTCAGTGAGCACTGCACCGAACAAATCCCTATTAGCATATGAGCACGCCACACAGCCTGTGCGTCCATGTGCGCGCAACACACGAATAGAAGACGAAGGAAAATAACAGAGCACTGGAAACAGAACGGCGCTGAGATTAAAGCAGCGGTGCATATCAGGGCTGCAAATGTGCCGCATGCGAGACTTCAAAAGCACATAAAACATCAGCGGAGCATGTGATCCTGCTTCACTACCCTACAGCTGATATTCACATCCAGGCCCGGAGCTTACTCTTGGGTTCAGGTGTCTCCAGCGGTGCCGGAACCTCCCATCGCTCTTCATCCCGAGGAAGCTCCTGAATGTCTTTACTATCCAGTAGTTTTTTCAAAGAATCCGTATCCTAGGTGAAAACAAAACGGGATTACAGTCGTTTTCCAGGTCGAAAGTTTTTTTTCCCAAACTCGAATGCGAAAATAAATCTGATATATTAGACTGCCAGATCGCTGCTGTGAACAAGGAGGAGGCAATAAGCATGTCATGCTATGATTCACGCTCAGTCACATTAAGTTATCTCCTCCAGACATTTCCTTCTCTGGCCTCCTGATGCGATAATTAGAACGTCTTTAGGCGTGTTCGATCAGCGCATCAGTTCCAGTTGCCAGGTGACTATGACGCATCCCCCAGAGATATGACCCACTACTGCAGAGCCTCTCTGGAGCCACAGCTGCTATGAATCACCTGTGTACTGAGGAGCCAGACATCCAGTTAAGGAAAAACATTCCTTCGGGTCTGGGAAATCAGAGGCTCGCCATTATGGGGCAAAAATGACCTTCTAGGTTTGCTACCTACTCGAGTTAACCAGAAACCAGGTTTTGGTGATAGTTAGTCTGATTATATCCGAGTGGCTGTGTGTACAGATGAGCTCACAAGTTTACATACGCCTTGTTAATGTTAATCATTAAAAAAAGATTTTTAAAAAAAGGGACGATAAAAATTGCATGTAGTTTTTTATTTAGTACTGCCCTGAATACGCTATTTCACATACCAGACGTTGACGTCAAATTCTGAACAGGAGGATTGCGTGTAAATTGTTATTATTTTGTTTAAAGTTTTCATTTAGTACAACCTTCGGAAGCTACATAAGATCGTTACATGTTTCCCAGAAGACAAAATAATAACAATTTACACCGATCAGCCTGCTGAAAAGTTTACACCCCCACCACCCACCCCCACTATTGGAAAGGGGTACAATATGGAGAAGATGCTGGAAAAGTAAAGAATGTGCCGGACCTGGAGGATTCTTCTGAAGAACAGTGGGGCGGTTTAACTTCTCGGGACAAACGAGGTACTCGTGAAGAACTCTCACGAAACATAAACACAGTCGCTGATCATCCAGGTGACGACACACGGGATTAATAATCAAGCGTGTGTAAACTGTTAAACTGGTTCATTTGTGTAAATTCAGTTATTATTGTGTAGACTATATGTAAACATCTGTAATGTGAAACAACTCATCCAGGGTAGGACTAAATAAAAAAAAATAAATGCAGTTTTTATGATCTCTATTATTATTATTATTATTATTATTATTTAAATAAATATGACTTCAACTGTAACTGTGATGGTGCCTGAAGTACAGTATAAGGTCTAGTTGTACTAACAAAGATGAAGAAGCTAAGGAAGAGCCAGGACTGTTGAACATCAATAACATCTCAATTCTATCAGGAAATTCACACAAAGTAAACACGAATGATTTCAGCAAAGAGTCCTACATGGGAGTGTGGTGAAAGTGCTTACATTGATGCGGATAACAAGTTCCTCGAGAAAGTGTTTCAGTTCCTCCACGAAGCTCTTCTCAGTGGTGAACAGTTTCACCAGCTCTCTGCAATCAGAGCAGCACAGTAACACCTTAACCACAAACACGAGTTCCGGTCTCGTTAAAGACAGTGTGTTACGTGGCCTTGTATAATCAGGGCACTAGACAAAATACCTGCAGATGGCCATTTTGGATGACAGATGGTCTTTCTGAATGTACAACTCTTTCCGGTCTTTCAGAAGACAGATGATGTCCTCGCTCTCTACAATGGGGATCTCATCTGGCCTTTCCAGACGGTAATAAGTGTACAGCTTTCCCACCTGTGAAAACAAAACAAAACAAAACAAAAAAAAACAACAATCCTCTCTTTAGGCTCTCTTCAGTCCTCCACTAAAAGGGCATGATGCAATAGCCAGCAATGACTCAGCAGGCACTGCAGCCAAGCCAGGAATGGCAAATATTGAATCTAGGAGGTTATGGACAAGAAGGGCACATGCTTACCTGACCGAAGCTCAGTGACTTGATCTCCTGGGCAATTCCACTCTCTTTCAGGTCTTCGTAGATTTCTCCGAGCTCATCGTGGTGGTAGATGAACCTCTGGATGTACGGGATGAGGTCACGCACCAGGTTCTGCATAGCTGGACACGGCCTGTAGTTCTCCGTCTGGGGTTCGGTGGTGACACACTGCGACAGCTTCTTCACATCACAGATCTCCAGGAACAGGTCTCGGTCTCTCTCATTGAAGGCCAGCTTCTCCTCGTGTTGCTTGCCTTTGGGAAATACAATTCGTTCCCAGTATTTATTATACTTTCGGATCGATATAAAAATGACATACCGCACCTTAAACAAATATTCGCTACGTCAGTGGACTACCTTTTGGTTTCGCTTGTCTGCTGGCTGCTTTCTTCTGAGGCGAGGGCAGGTTGAGTAGGCAAACTTCTGTGTAAGATTTGAAGATCTTCTCCAGGCTTGGGTTGTCTGCTATCATAGGTTTCCGGGCCAGTGTGACCCAACCCTGTTTCTTGGTAGGAAACACCTTCATACAAGACACCATATCTGCCAGAAATGATACCAAGCAAGCAGTCATCTCAATTGCTTTAAGCTTGAGTGGACACAGCATTAAACATCACAAATGAAATGGAATAAAATATCATTAGCATGCTCGAACCTTTCAGCGTTTTGCAGTAGTGCTGGTTCAATTCGATACCTTGCTCTTGCTCCGTGTGCGTAGGTTTTTTACATTTTTCGGCTTTTGTTAAAAAGAACCAAAGACAAGACATCAGCGTTCTGTAAAGCCGTAGTCACTCTGATACGGTTTTAGTGTGATTGCGACATAAAAACACCCACCCAGTCTGGCAAAAAAGATGGAGATATCCTGAAGCACCTCTCCTGTGGGTGTCGATGATTCACATACAACCTCCAAAAGGTCCACATACTGCTTCATGGACGGACACGGCTCCACATTCAAAGACTATAAAAAAACAAGACACGGAGAGCTTTCGCTCAAAATGCGAATAAACAAGACGCGACAGTTTCAGTTCTTTCACACAGCAACTGCACAAATCTAAAACTAAACGCCTACCTTAAACAGTTCTTGCATTTCCGGCAATTTGCTATAAAATGGAGCCAGTACTTTAGGTTCCTGGACCCCGCTGTCTGGCTTGCGGATCAGCTCCTTGTATCTGACAAACATATCTGTTGGATCTCGCCAGCACACGTCCTTGAGATGGTAGAAGCGTCCTGAGGACCACTCGTCCTTCCTGAAGACGTATACAAGAGAACTAGTTAGAACGTTAGCTTTTGGAGGCTAGCTTACACTTCTTTTATCCATTGTATCACTTCTAATATCATTACATTTGTTTGTTTTTGTTTTTTTATCCCAGAAGAAAGAAAGTGTGCTTCCTGATAGTATAGTTCTTGCTCTCTGACCTTTCATACTCTATGAAGACAGCGGGTGAGTGCTGGAAGAGCTCTCGAAGCTGTGCGAAGGAGCACTCTGCTTGCAAGTAGCGGTACACAGAGTGGATGTGCTGCACGGTGGTGGTGAAATCGGCTCCTTCGACCTCGTTACCGTCAGACTCCTTCGTACACCAGCGCTTCAGGTAGTTGACCATCTCATCCACCTGAACAGTGTGTTTCATCCCTGTACACATACCACAGTTAGAACAGTCCTCATTAATCTTCCAATTGGAAAAAGACAACCCTCTAGGAAATACTCTCATATCCGGTCCATTTTCTTACTCGGACAGCGGAAGGATGTGTCGACACTTGCTTACCTACAGCTCTGGAGAATTCGCTGGGATCCAGATTGACGTAATAGACGTGGGAGCCCAAGAGACTGTGCACTTTCTCAGAAGAGAGATACACCTTGTTTGGAATCAAATTCTCTATGATGCCTCTCCCGTCCTGTGTGGGCTTGCAGGCAGGCACCCATGCCAACTGGGTGAGGTGGTGGTAAAACGAGGACTTGACATCTCTTAGGGTGCCGCCCTGGCTGTCCAGCACTTGAGCACTGAGGTACTGAGCATACTTCTCTCTGAAAACACAGAAAACATGCATGTATGTCCTTTAAAGCCTTTCTTGGTTTTTGATTGGTTAGTGGCGTCAGCTCTTTGCCAAGGTCAGCCAAGGTCAGGCTGATCCGTTATGTTTTCAGACCAAAGAAAGTCCTCAGGACAGAGTGCTTTATGGTTTCTCAGTCACATTTAAAGCTGCATTTTCTTTCTGTCTTATTAACTTCAACAGAGTGATGGACTGGCGTTCCTTCAGGTGTGAATTCTCCAACATTGTGCCCAGTGTCCCAGGGATAAGCTCTGGACCAACCATGACCCTGACCAGGATAAAAGCAGTTACTCAAAATGAATGAATAATTTACTTTAAGAGGAAAAGGAATAGTTTATAGCTGTAAGTGATAAGCATGTTTGCCTCGCACGTCCGGAGTTTAGGGTTCGCATCCCACCTCTGTTTCCTCCCCCAGTACAAAGACATGCGTTGTAGGCTGATTGGCATTTCCAAATTGTCCATAGTGTCTGAATGTGTACGAAATTGTGCCCTGCGACGGGTTGGCATCCTGTCCACGGTTTCCCCGTTGCCGTGGGATAGGCTCCAGGCTCCCCCTATGACCCTGAATGGATAGATGGACATTTAATCCACCCATCCATCCATATTCTGTACCGTCTGTCCTACACAAGATCACACGGGAGCATGGAGCCTATCCCAGGGGACTCGGGGCACAAGGCAGAGGACACCCTGGATGGATAGCAACCCATCACAGAGCACAATCGCAAAACAGTCACACTATGGACAATTTATGGATGCCAATCAGCCTAAATTACTGTTATAACAGGAATAAAACAATTCAGGATGTACGGTTATCGGCAAATAATCAACTTCATGGTGGTAACCGTAACTCACCCCAACATCCCACGGGTGATTTACTGTTACCACACGCCCCGTTGTGTTGTATTTTTTTTATGTAGCCATTCAAGCAACCGAGTATATGATGCAACGCAGGATATAGGGCACAAGAGAGAACTTTTCCTTTCCAGTATCTGCTTGATGAGATATTTGATGAAGATTTGTGGGGTATAAGAAAACATTGCTCTGTTTCGTCCTGCTCGGATGGCTTGATGACTCATATCCTGCAGCACAGAGAGGCCAAGAGGTGATGCGCGAGCTGGCACAATGAGACAGTGAATCCCAGACCTGTTGTTGTGCCTGGTCATTACCCTTAATGACTAGCAGCACTGACAATTCCACAAAGGCAGTTATGAAGAGTTGGAGCAGTTCGTGAAACCTAAATGGGTTGAAACCGTCGTAAAAGAATGTTCCAGTATTTCTCAACCTAATCTCTATCTACCACGTATGTAGCACGCAAACAGTGACCACAGAGAAGGATTTCTAAACGAAGCATAGAGAATCTATTTATTTGAAACGCTCTCATAATGGAAGCCTGTTAAAGGGGAATCAACACATGCGTACGTGAAGTCAAAGGTAAATGAAGCTTTAAATCTGTATCGTGCATCCGTTCAGAAACAGGACTACTTTTTCAGAGGGATGAATTTGTGGATGTGTTAAAAATACAGTGAGCAGAGTGTCTGTCTAATTCTAAGACATTTAAGTGCAACGGTTGTAATTTTTCCATTTATGTTTTATAGTAGAAGGGCCCAGAGGCTTAGTGGTTAGCACGTTTGCCTCACACCTCTGGGGTAAGGGGTTCAAATCCCGCCTCCGCCCTGTGTGCACTGAGCTTGCCTGTGCTTTGGGGGTTTCCTCTGGGTACTCCCAAAGTCCAAAGGCATGCATTATAAGCTTATATTGCCCTGCAATGGGTTGGCACCTTGTACAGGGTGTCCCCCACATTGTACCCCAAGCTCCCTCGGATAGTCTCTGTGTAGGATAAGCAGTTTGAAAAAATGGATGGATGGATGTTTTATAGTCATAAAGTTTATTGATGGAATTCAACAACTGCCCTTAGATTCCCAATGCAAGACAAAAGAATCAGCAAAGGCAATGGTCATCACACTATACATTAGGATTTTAAAAAAAACCAAAACAAAACAAAAAAACAGTGTACTATTCCTTTAAAACGATACTCTGTTCTTACACCAGCAGTATGTTGTGGCATGTGAATCTGAACCTTCCCAACCTTTCTCTCCAAGGATCATCACTCTGAATACTGTATGAACTCCAGTTCTATCACAGTTAGCCCTGGCCAGATTTGGCTTATGCAACAATAAACCTAAAAACAAGGATGCATTAAATAAATTGCACAAATCCAGCGAGCTTCACACCCTGACCCAGACAAGGAGCTCTAGTATTTGCATTGTAACTAAGCTTATGTGATCAAAAGGGATAATACAGTGACAATGACCCCATTAACATCCAGCCACCTGCATTTCAGCGTGTTTCTACACAGAATACAGGCCATCAGATTTTAGGGACATAGACTAGAGACGGTTGGAAAGGAAAAAGATATGAGACTGAAATAACAGACTGACCACAAGACGAACGGCTAGACGAAAGGCTTTGCTTCACAGTCAGCTGCAGATTGACAGACAGGTCTTTTATAGAGGAAGCGTGATGAGAATCTTATGTGAGGAAGAGCATTGTGTAATCCTACACTATGAAGATGTTCGTGTGTGTGTGTGTGTGTGTATATGACATACCCCGTGTCCCAGTTGTTCTCCAGCAGGTTGATCAGAGCTCGTCTTTGCTGCAGTTGGATATTATGGGGAAGCTGATCTGCCGTTATGAGTGAGTAAAGCTCTTCACACTGCTGATCCTCTACGACATACAGTCGATCTGCAGTTTTGGGCCACAGCTCTGCCTCCGCTGCCCATGGGCTCGATGCCTTGACAAATGACAGAAGATGGAAGGAGGTAAAAATAAAGATAATAAAAAATTTTTTTTAGCAAAATTATTAGAGAATAGTGCAACAAATTGGTTTAATAAAAACTTACAGAAATTTCTCGATTAATGTCCTTACAAACACAGATACACCAAAACAATGTATTAAAAAAAACAACAATAAGTAATAAAAAATATAATGTAAATGAAAAAAATGAAACAAAAATGAAACATAACTCAAGAGAACTTCGTCTACATATACAGAAATAAAATCAGAGAATGTAACTGTAACAGCAAAATATACAGTTTGCAAAAAATAAAAGAATAAAAATAATAATCCTGGTTGTTTTGGTGGTATAATTCTTACAGTATGACATTTGTACATGTTATCCAAGTAGTATAGGCTGTACCAAATTGTATGTGTGTATATATATATATATATATATATATATATATATATATATATATATATATATATATACACACACACACACACAAACAACATATATTATATACACAACATATATTATCTAGAATATATTGACATTTCAATGGGTTAAAGTTTTTGTATTTTTTTGTACATCTGCTTTTGGATTATTCTTTATTAAAGATCATATTTTTATACGTTTATACATTTTTTAATTTGCTGTTATGAGACAGCACCTTGAACCTAAATGTACTTTCACATTTACCCACTACTGCGACTCAAAAGGGACCTTCGGAATAAAATTTCTCTACTAATACAGCGTGTCCCAATACAGGGCGTCTTCATACATAGGGGAAATGAACACTTTTTATGCTGGTAAACATAGTGCCCTGTGTACGGAGACTTTTGGGACACTCTGTATATTAGTTTTCATTATTAGGGCTCCAGATGCAGTTAAATAAAGCAGTATGGGAATGTGACTGGAAAGAAAGTCCATAAGGCAACGACAAAAGAATTTAAGGTGTTAAGGAAGCCTTCATTCCAGTTACAGCACTGAATGGGTTCCTCACTGCAAGCAGCAATTTCACACTGACTTGCATGCAGAAGAGAATCTCACTTAAAGCTCTTTTCAAAGCAGCGTAGCAAATTGCAGAAATGTAGGTCAGACGCACGAGCGCTGCAAATCCAGCATGTCTCTGAATACTATAATTTCTGCTGGCATTTCAACTCTCCCAGTGTCATCCCTGCTAAACACACATTACTATAGCAAATGAGAACAACTCATCTGGGTTTCAGAAACACCGGGACAATCATTTGTTTAACACATGCCGAGGGAGTAATGAATGGATTACATCCGTGCTTATTGATAGGTGTAGTTAATTCCTCGTTTGATCACCAAAAGGTCTGGCAATGCTCTATGGGTAACTAATCACTGCTCTGCGATTACTTAGATCTGTGCTGTAGGCTGACATAAAGCAGTTTACCTTCATGAATACATGACCGTAAAATTGTCCACGCTATACAGTACCATGCATGATTTTATGTGGGAAAGTCTGGAAATGAAAACCCTTCTATTTTAAAAGAAAGAAAACTACACTCCATATATAAATTTAAAAAATGGTAAATTGCTGTGGTACAAGAGGAATAAAACACTTTGGAAAATAATCAACTTTGTGTTCATTACACCACTCCGCCATTCATTATTTTCCTATGATGACAAACCTCACTGTTTTTTTAATGTAAGATATGGCTGCATTTACAGAAAATTTGACGACTTGGCTGCATAATGAATGAATGAACATAATGACCTAGTAATCGCTGCTCTGTAGTTCTTAATACTCTTGAGCTCTGGGGTTTAAGCAAACTACCTACAATAATGATTTCAATCAACATGAGATCAAAAGGATGAATTATTAAAGGTGGAAGCTGCCACCCTGTGACAGTCACGTGGCTACATCTTTGGATTGCTGGACTACTTCATTTGGCTGCCTCAGAACGTTCAACAACATGCTGGGGCCTGGGACACAGGGAATAACGCCCTGGCATGCTAAACAGGTTGGACCTCTTACCAGCTCTGTGTCTCTTAGGGTGCGTTTCTCTTTCCTAAAAATGAGAAGATCCCTCACTCCGAGGTCAGTTAAGAAATCCCTCCATCCTGATAGATCTCCATCACGTAGGTAGCATGAATCCAGCAGCACCCAGTCCACACCTGAGACGGAGAGGTAGAGAGGAAGATGGAATGGGAGCGAGAAAAACAAACGAGGACAGCAAGATGTAGTCAGGTCCAAGCTTTTACACATCCATCCAACATCCATGCTCTCCCATTTCTAATGAATTATTTTTCATAAACTGTTCTTATAGATCATGACCTCAGGATCATACGGTTCTATCCGCCATAGTCTGGAACAGTTTCACTGTGAGAGTACGTTCAGAAAATGAAAACCGGACTGAAATGCATATACGATTATAATGTCGCCTTAATGGACACAAAAATGTCTCTCCTTACTGAGTAATACTGTAAAGATCTCATTCTTTTAGACGGAGAGAGATTGAGCCTAATAAGAAACAGCCAGAAAAAACCCCAGAACAGTAAGGTTCTATCTGCATTTGGCTCGTGTCCAAAAAAGCCACTGTTTTAATTTGCTTCAGAAATTTGATCATGTAGCTTTTTAATAGTGTGTGGGTCTTGTGCTGTGAATATACTATAGATTACAGTACCTAGATGAAATTTCTGACAATTATTTTAGAATATGGTCATCTTTCTCTTTTAAACATATTTTTATTTATTTATTTTTTTGCAAGTGTGATGGAAAAAAAAGCTTCGTCCACAGTAATACACACATGGCGTTGGGTGAACCATGACTCACAGATGGTCAGGGATATAGTGCCAAACAGTTTCATCATGTATAGTGCCATATGCACGAGTAGGAGTATTACTGTTTGGCATACAAACACAGGCTGACAAGCTGTGGTATTTACCAGGCAGTTTGTTGGGTAGGTCGATGTTCCCGTAATCTTCAGAGAACTGCACTTTGCTCTGTCCGGGGCAGAGGAAACCCTTGTTGGTGAGTACGGGGATAGCTTCCCTTAGCACCCTGTAGTCTTGCTCCTGCGAATGCTCTTTGATAAACACCAGGTAGCTGACAGTGATGTCCTTCGACTTTTCCTGTGGATGGAAAGCATTGTGAATATTAATACTACTACTACTACTAATAATAATAATAATAACGTCAATGTTAATTGAGCTTAATGTATGTTCTGCTTCACATTCACATTTTCATATCTTCATTCTTAATATCAGTATTTGATTGGAAGTAGAGATGAATAATTATTAACATTTTCAACGTTCATTATAAAAGCATATACTATAGCGCTGTTGAATACTTGATTCTGATTGGTCAGAAGGTGGTGTAAACGTAAAACGTAAACTTTTCTGTAAACGTTTCAAGGCAAATTTTATATTAATGAGCTTTTTTGGAAGGAGTCTCCAGTGTCGGTGCTTGTAACAGTCAGAAGTATGTTTAAGTTTTCCGACACAGGCTTTGCGGAGTCTCGGTAACATGACAAGCG
The DNA here is from genome assembly GCF_001660625.3 of Ictalurus punctatus. Classification (NCBI taxonomy): domain Eukaryota; kingdom Metazoa; phylum Chordata; class Actinopteri; order Siluriformes; family Ictaluridae; genus Ictalurus; species Ictalurus punctatus. The sequence continues at coordinate 10,360,323 of NC_030428.2, read as the reverse complement.
TCATTTTTTTGTCAGGCTATTTGAAAGTAAAAAAAAAAAGAGAGAAGCTGGTGAGAGAATGACTGTTTACAGCTGCTATTAATATAAGTGGACTTATTTCTCAGACTTTACACAATATTCAATAGATTTATAAATGGATTAAAATTTCGATGCGTCTCTTCTTCTTCTTGTCACCTCGGGGAGTGTTTCCCTGCCACCATCGCGTTTGCATAGCTCATTAAGGATAAACTTAAGTTCAAATTTTATATCTGGATTTCTGTAGAGTTGCTCTGTGCCATGTGCATCACAAAAAAAAAAAAAACCACATCAGGACGTGCAGTTAGTGGAAAATAATCAAAAACATTATTTTCCTAGAACCGCACACCCTGTTGTGGTTTCTTCCTTACCTAAACGTTGGAACAAGCATTACGTCCTAAAATCCGAGACATCGCTCTGTTTCGCAACACAAACAAATCAGACCATCGCATGATGCTCTTGTATAAGTGTGCAGGATGTGTTCTGACCTTCCAAGCAGCATTCTTCAGTATGGGGTAGATGTGCTTCTGCAGCACCACTTTGGGCTCCAGCTCATGAACCTGCAGCCTACAGAGCAGCTCGCGCACCTGAGAGTTACCCAACTTATCCAGACACGCCAGCAGCCGCGGCTCCACGATGCTCAGGTCCTTGTACAGAGCATCCAGGCCTGTGATAATAGACATGAAACGGTGTTGCATGAGGGGGTGAGGTTTTCACTGCACATGAGCGTCTATGACCCACTTCCAGTGACGCTGGCCTGATCTTAAACACAAGCATTAATATTTAATTCATCTGGTCTTTGCTTTTAGCCACAGCCTGACCTGCCACCTTTCTTCTTTATAAACCTCTCTTGCTTTTTCCTGAGAATACACCATCTTTCAGGACTTACTGTATTTGACAGCCAATACACATACAGTTAACAATGTCATCTCATGGAGAAGTAGAACGGTATGAGCACCAATGTCATGCTTGCGTCCACTGCTCTAGTGTCCATGATTACTCATTTAATTCATCCAGGATCTGTTTATTCACTACATTTACACAAATGTGTTTAAAATTCTGATCAAGTAGAGAAGTCAGATAAAGTCCAGACTAATGGTAGCATGTAAATAAAGTTGAGCTGAAAGACAGGTGCTTAAAATGAGTCTGATTACAGAAACAGCAGTGAAGCCAGCAAGGAAACAAAGCAGCATGTCATTATTTTAATTGCTATTGACTGTGCAGGTTAGAATGGGATGGTGAGCTTATTTTGGTCGTACCTTTGTGAGTCTCCTCACTGAGAGGAAAGAAAACACCCTCTGTGCTGAGAGCCACCACACGGCCATCTGCCAGAGGGATCATGGGAACATCTCGGAGGGCCTGAAGGAGGTTATCCACCTCGTTGTATTCGGATTCCAGAGCACGGAAATTACATGCCAGCAGCTTGGCCAGCTTTTTCAGATTGGCATCTGGAGGAACAATACTCAGAACTCAAGAAGAAAAAAAAAGAAACTCTCTTTGTGTGCGCATTTAAATTCGAAACATACAACAGAGCTGGCGCTCAGCCCCTATGAGCTGTTATACCTGAGTGAATATCACCCTCTTGTGCGAGACTCTTGGCCATTGCACAGATGACGGTGGTGATGTTAGGAGCCTTCAGCCGCTGGACACCCAGAGCAGTGAGAAGAGAAGATGACAGTGATGACTGCAGTGCAGGGTGAAGGTATGACAGGTTCAGGTGCCTACACAGCTCCTCTCCTCCGATCACGTCCTGGAACAGCGGGTCCTGGCACACAGCCACCTGTGAAGGCAGCTTGAACTCCACTCTACCCTCTGCAACACCAGAGATTTTTTTTTTTTAGTAAGCAATTCTTTTGCAATCCAGTCCAAAATAAAAAAAATTAAAAAGCAAACTTTTATTTAATCTATTTTCAGTCATGCAGGCCATTTTGAATTGAAATCTATCTAGCGGTGAACTTCTGTGTGTGATTCACATCTATGACACCTACTCAGGTGCGAAACTGCAAGGATTTTCAATCCTGCCCTCTGTTCTCAAATGCTTAAAGCATACGAACATGAAGACTCAGACAGTGCTCGAGTGAAAGTGCATGCAGTGCAGACTCACTGCTGTCCATCTTGGCTGGAAGGCAGGGTTTCCCCTTCAGCAGCTGGATGATCTGTTTGGCCACAGGGTTGAAAAAGTCCAGGATTTCACTAGGCTGGGGGATATACTGCAAGAATTGGCAGAGTCCCTGCAGCCCATTAAACTCGGGGTGACTCTGTAACGTTTTTGAAAACAGTTGTGCATTAATCATATAAATCTAAGGAAACATTGCAAGTCATATGCAAATTTCAAATGACATGTGACATATATAATAATGTTAATGAGTCTTTATTGGTCACAGTACAGTGAAATTCTTTTCTTCGCGTACCCCAGCATGTCAGGACGTTGGGGTCAGAGCGCAGGCTCAGCCATGATACAACGCCCCTGGAGCAGAGAGGGTTAAGGGCCTTGCTCAAGGGCCCAACAGTGGCAGCTTGGCAGTACTGGTGCTTGAACCCCCGACCTTCTGAACAGTAACCCAGACCCTTAACCACTAAGCCACCACTGCCTTATTTATTTATTTATTTTTTCTCGAGTTTTTAATGATATAAAGATTGGGTGACAAATTAAAGAAAAACAAAATAAAACATGTTCATAAGGTGTTGAGCCACCGTTAACTAACAGAACAGCTTCAGTGTGCCTTGGCAAGGTCTCTTAATTAGTGTTTTGAAGATGATGGTGGAGAGCGCGGTCTAAAATATGACTCTAACACCTCAAATGGACTGAAATATGATGACTGTGAAGGCCACAGCATTTGATTTACATCCTTGATAAACGACTCAGTGAGCCCTTGTGTCATGTGGATGGTGACAATGTCACTGCTATTAAGATAGATATGTTATATAGGATAAAGGTGATCAGTCAGTAAGAAGAACTCATTGATTTGCAGTGACCCTTCACACTAAGGGGACAAGTGGATGCAAACCATGCCGACTAAATATATGCCCCCTACAGGCATAACAGAACCACCAGTTTATCCTTTAATTTGTCAGCCGTCTATATATGGTATGGTATATATTACAGTCCATAGTCACATTCTATGCCACTCTGTGCTTACACTGAAAACATCCATGGCTTGCAGGAAGAGTTGGGGGATTTCAGACCGGAGCCACTGATTCCAGGAACTGTCTCTATCAACATCCTCTCTAGAAGAAGGAATGTCAAAATCTCCTGCAAAGACACCGGGAAAAGAAGCACAGCTTTACATAGTTTCTCATATAACACATTGACACTATTGACGTTTTTTCTCATTTACATTACTGCCTGTATACGAATGGTCCATTACTGCCATCCAATTGGTGAGAAATAAACTTATAAAAATAATCAATACACTGTATTATAAGTAAACCCATAATTCTTTAGGATGCAACTGTATTTAACACGTGCCACACCACTTTAGTCTTATTCAGATTGTATTTGTTTTTGGTACTCACATTTTCAGGCCACAAAAATAGACTATGAATTTTCCCAGTAGAGGAAAGTGCAAAATGTCAACATTCTCCACCAATTTTCTCCCTAATTTTGGTTTTCGCCGATTCCCACCAATCACCTTGCTCTCCCCTAATCATACGACAGCTAACAACCAGGGAGGGTGAAGACCATCACATGCTTCCTCATCTTTTTGAACTGCTGCTCGTGCTGCATCACAGGGCAGTGTAACACACTATCTGCCCTCTTCTGCATACATGAGCTCATAGATACCCAAGACTGGCTAGTGTCACCCTGACTGATAGGTCAATTTTGCCACCCAGAGAGTATGGCCAATTTTGCTGTCTTGGACACTTGACCACGGACGGCTGTGGCATCATCGGGATTCGAACTCACGGTCTCTAGACTATAGGGTGAACACTTATCTGCTGTACCACTTGGGAGAACAATGGCACCATTTCTCCAAATGTTGATCCAAAATACCAAGTAGCCTTATTTCAACTTCATTGTTTCAACACTACAGTAAACAGCAGTCGATATAATCTGAGTGAAGGAATATGGGAGCGAAGTCAGACCTTGGACGATGAAGCGGAAGCCGAAGCTTCGCAGGGGCAGGAAGGCGAAGACGGGCTGCTGCCGAGGCTGAACCTTCAGGTCACCCTCCGAGCCATTACTGAGCTGGAAGGCAAGAGCTAGCTCTGTAGATTCCACATCCACCTTAATCTACACACACACACACAAACACAGAAAGATTATTCAACCTGCAATGAAAAGGCAGATTGAAACAACACTGTGTAGTTAGGGAGCAAAGCAATCAGTGAAGAGTGCTCAAGACTGCACAGTTATAATGAAGGAGAAATTGTTCCTCCAACCAATTTCCTTGTGAAAATGAGTATAGAAATAGGATTACAGAGAGAATCATCTGGAAATAGACGTCCAGAAACACATCACCAGGTTGCGAACATTCGAAAAAAAAAAGGTCTCAAGACAAAGGAAATGAATTCAGCTCCCCATGTTAGTAAGACCATATTGCTATTTTAATGAGATGGAAATAAGATGTCCATCAGGTGCAAGCTGTACAACACTTACAAGACATACACAGCCCCAGACCACTGGAACATTTTCAAAAACCTGAATAAAACCCTGTCAAGAAAAGTTGGAAAATAGGCCTAGTCTCTCAGAAGGAGTACAGGCACGCTCTCATTATAAATGGGGGGGGACAGCATTAGTAAATAAATACTGTGTGTGCGTGTGTGTGTCCCTCACCATCTTAGGACAGAGTACTTTCTTGATGACCAGCCAGCGCTCCACACCACCTGTGTGCTCCACCTCCAGCATGTTGTTACTCAGATCTCGTCTCGTCATGGACACGACTCTCTTCTCAGCCTGTCTCGCAATCCAAACACACAACATGAGCCTTCCTCGTTTAGATATGATTTTTTTTTCTGTGCAGCGGCGACAATGACAAAGCCGTGCTCACCTCACTGTAGATAGAGATGGAGCGGAGACGGTGGAGGAAGAGCAGGAGAGATGGGTGCACGTCGTGGAAAAGGTTTTTGGTCTGGTAGCTCTCTGATCGAAGAGGCAGGAAGATCTTTGTGGTCCAGCTTTATGGGAAAAGCAAGGGATGGGATGAGTTCAGGATGTCAAAATTAACTTGGACATGTCTACTTAGATTTATTCTACATCAAGAACAGCGGATACGCCTTCGCTACTGTGATTGACAGGCACAGAGGCCACAAAAAACTATTTGCCTGTGCTATTGTGTTAAATACTACATGTAAGTATTTAGCTGTGTGCAGTGTGTAGCATATACTAAGCATAAAATAAGTATGAACATTTAGTCAGAGTACACACTGCAATATCTTGAGTTTAAATAGAAACCTTTTCTCAGCTATCTCCTTGGCAACAGAGGGCACGGGCCTCTCCTCCTCCACCCAGTGAGGCAGGATGTATCCCATGGGGCCGCTGGCCTTGTCAAATTTGATATGGAAGTCGTTGGAGTGGATCTCAGGACAGTCTGTGACTTTAAAAACCGATTTAAAGCCAATGCCTTTCTGCCCTGTATGGAAAAAAAATAGTGTTTTACAATGAAAAAGTATTAAACTGAAAAAGAAAGACAATGGGGTATTTTAAGGCATCTTAAAGACAATGTGAAATTGAAAACATGGCAATGGAAAGCACATTTTTCTTTCTTTCACAGGTTTCTTAGTATAAACCCCATAAAATACACATTCTTTGTGCAGTTAGTTTGATTTTTCTTATTCTTACAAGTACAGTGTGGCTCAAAAGTCTCCATAAAAAGGGGTTGAAATGAACACTCCCAAAATTGTCCATACTTAGTTTATATGATATATTTTATTCAGATAGCCTTTAAGAATGCCATTGAAAAAAAAACGAAGAAGAAAACACTGTAATCATTCTCAAGGCTGGATGGGGAAGCTTTCACAATGTTGCGATGGACTTTCACAGGAAATATTACAAACACATCACACACGACACTGTCGCCGAACTGGGAGCCAGTGCCGTGTTCGCTAAGAAATGGCAATCATGTAGAGGATGTTTTGTAAATGAAGTTACATTTTGCCAAAAGGTGTTAAATTCCCCTATGTATGGAGATTTTTGGGACACCCTGTACAAAAACATGCAGAACATGTTTAAGCCTCTGCACAAGCGTATCATGTGGCTGGGAAAGTCATAAACACCCCCCCCCCCACCCCCCCCACCCCAACATGCAGTAAGAAGTGTAATAAACCTACAACAAACCCTGGCAGTGCTTTTCTATGATTTCTAGAAGTGATTCATTCTTGGGGAAAAGAATGAAGCTTGACGTGAATTGTTGATTATTTAAAGCTGAAGAATCTAACTTTTTTTTTTGCTTGTTAAAAATGAACAAAAATGTTTGTTAATCTTTGAGAATAAATATCGTCATGGCTTTTAAGAGGTGGTGAAAACACCGAGAACTGAAGGTTAATTTTTGAATCTGAAAGGATTGCCGCGATAGCTTTTTTTCAGTTGAACAAATAAGACTTTAGTGGCTCAATAGGTAGCTAGCTAACATTAGTGCACTTGTTCACTTGATTCAGCTAGGTGTTGGATTTCCTGTGTTTTTTTGTTGTTGTTGCTGTTTTTTTTGCTATGGTCAATATGGTAAATTGCACTTATTTTCTGCTAGCTATAATAGAGAGCAACTCCCCTCTACTCCAAGAAACCCGTATCCTCCACCACCTCTGTTGTCAAGAATTAGAGCTAATATTCAACCTACACGAATACCTCAAACCATCAGATTCATCCGAGCAGAGGAGCAGTGCCAAAGCACAACCCACGTAAATAAATAAATAAATAAATAAATAAATAAATAACTCGGCAAGCAACTTGCAGTTTCATGTTTCAAACAGAGATGGCGATAGAGAGGCAAAGGTTCAGTACTGCAGCTTTAAGCATCTATGACGTTTGAATGACGATTAATTAAGCGCCTATTCTTTGAGCTGGCATGGAACTGGCACGTTGCTTACCTATGTATCCACAAGTATGTCTTCCCTTAGTGCTCTTCCCCACGTCACAGATAGCTCGCATGTTCTTCTCCTCGAAGCCGCACTCGTTGTTTAAAATGGTGATGCAGTCTTTCTGCACTACGAAGGCCAAAGCGGGATCCTCCTTTCTATCTAGTGCGTAGCTGTTATCGTCAGCATTCTGTGCACAGATAAAGCACAGTGATTTCACAGCACACCATTTATTAGATGCCTTAAACTATAATAAAATTTTTTTAAAAAGATAAGAAGATACACAGCTTAATAACTATCAGAATAAAACAAGACCAAAAAACTAAATATATAAAAATACAAATAATAAAAAAAAAAACTTACTCTGGCTCTTACACCTCTACTCTGCGCACTTTGCTTTTCTAGAACTCAATTAAAAGATCTCGCATTCCTCGCACTACTTGTATTGTTCTCGGCATGATATAACACTTTGCTTATATTTCCTCATTTGTAAGTCGCTTTGGATGAAAGCTAAATGAATAAATGTAAATGTAAAGCCCGATGACGTATTTACACGGTGTTATCAAGAGAATACGAGAAGATGTTCTAGTATGCGCTCATCTCAACATGAATTACACTCTTGCACTTCCCAGCAGGAAGCGTGATGTTCTAGCAGTCAAACCTGAATGAGCTCCAGAACAAAGTGTGTGTCTTTGCTGTAGAGTTCAGTGGAGAGGCGTTCAAGACTGCGGCCGAGCCTCGCCTGTTGCTTCTTCATCAGGTTCTGACCTGCTTCATTCAGTTCCACTCCCACACCAAACTCATTTTTCCTAAACGGAACACAGGACAATCAGAGGCAGGTTTGAAGGAGTTTCAGCAGAAAGAAGGTGGAATATTATAAATATTTCCTTAAATGAATATCATCTGTCTGCTGTGTGTAACAGCTTTGAAGAAGAATATTCAAAACACAGATAGCAAGAGACAGGATCTTCAGTTAATGGAAACGAAAAACAACATTTAAAAAAAAAAAATAGTAACTGAAATAAAGTAAAATGCAGATTAATGAACATTTATGGTAAATTTCTGTGGAAAATGACTAGCGGGAAAAGTGTGTGTGCTGTGGGAATCCTTTAAATTAGCACACTGTACAATGCAGGCACAAATACACTGCAAACATGATGTCTTGTATAAAGGAAAAGTTGTTAAATAGTTTTCATTGTGAGGTTATCAGATAACAAATAGAAGAAAAGACATACACTATATGGCCAAAGGTTTGTGGACACCTGACCATTGCACTATATGTGGGTCTTCCCCCAAACTATTGAAAGCACAATTGTATAGGATGTCTTTGTGTGCTGTAGCGTTACACTTTCCCTTCACTGGAACTAAGACATCCAAACCCGTTCCAGCAGGACAACGTCCCTGTGCACAAAGCGAGCTCCGTGAAGAACTGGTTTGCCAAGCTTAGAGCTTGGCCTCAACCACACTGAACACATTTGGGATGCACTGGAACACTGACTGCTCACCAGGCTTCCTCTCCGAACATCAGCGCCTGACCTCACTAATGCTCTTGTGGCTGAATGATCACACATCCCCACAGCCACGCTTCAAAATCTAGTGCCTTCCCAGAAGAGCGGAGGTTATTAACAATAAAGGGGGATAAATCTGGAATGAGATGTTCAACAAGCAGATATGGGTGTGATGGTCAGGTGTCCAAAACCTTTGGCCATATGGCGCAATGTATTAATTTCAAACTTGAAAATGTCTTATTCTATTGACACACATTTTGGCTTCTTTCAAGAAATAAACATGTGACATAAGCAAAATGTTGTGTCAAAAGAATAAAGTTTGAAATATTATTTCAAACTTTATAGTTTATTGTAATAAACTGTAACAAACTTCAGTAGTTTATTGTAATCTATTGTAATCTGTAATCGCCAACACTAGCTAAAACAGGCTATATTCAAGATATTTTCATTTTTTGAGCAGTTTTAATCCATCGATATAATTAACATTATTAAAACTAAACGTTAAACAAAAATATATTAACACTGAATTTTAAAAAAAACAGATCAGTTGTTCAGATTGAAATTGTTAACTGAGATGTAAATAAATTTAAACCAGTTTCCTTAATGTATTTGTACAAATATTGACATACAATTACGCACATATACTTATAGACCTGACTGTATATAGATATAGCCTGAGGGACTGAACTCACGTTTGGATTTCGATTAACGTTTGCAGCGGAAGCTAAAAATCAAATTCATTAAAAGACTGGAAGTGGGTGAACCTGATGTCCTCGACGATGGCCCTCTGCTGGCTGAGCTGCTCACTAACAGGGTCGTCCCCGTCCGACTGTGCTTCAGGAGGCTCTTCTACACCTTCGGCCACCTCATCCTCCTCTCTACTGTCAACGCTGCTGTTTACCTCCCCGTTCTTCTCTGATGCCAGCTCAAAGAGATCTTCATCATCTGCGTCATCCTCGGCATCGTCCCTGGTGCTGCCGTTAATATCTGCGTGTACAGAGAGCAAACGTTACAGCACTACTCTACTCTCCTGAAGTGGAGTGTAAAAAATACTCTGAAGCACTTGGAGCAAAGCTCACCCTGCTGAAAGGCTTTGGGAGTGGAGAAAGAGCTGAGCACAGAGTCTTCCAACAAATCCTCACCGTCAGCCAGACTCAACACAGAGGACACGTCACTCATAGAGTCAGCTGGCAGGTTCTGCAGGGAAGGTAATTAACACCCGCAAATCAGTGCCGTAATATACTGCATATATATTAGTATATAGCTTGTGATATATTTTCCAAAAATTACTCGTCTGCACCGGAACGTGTGAAAACGCTTACATCCCTGTACCTCGCACGCGTCAAAACGTAAGAAGCTTCGGCCTGCGTCATTTCCGTCAGGTGTTTATATAAAAGCAAATCTGAAGGTTGTACAAAGTGACATTAAACTTTAACAACACCATCAAACTGTACAGCAGGCACAACAACTGCGGTACAACATCGTCTTGTTTATTCTGAGTTGAATGGGTCACTTGACTACGCCACATGACTAAAAATACGCCGTCGTTTTTAAAGGGCGTTTTCGAAAAGCTCAGTTTTCGCCGGACATAAACGCCGGCTCGGTGCGGACGGGGGGGCCAAAGCGTAGAGAAAAAGATGCGTTTTCAGATTTATCCGGGTTTACATGGACGTAGCCTCAGCAACCTGACAAGCTGAAATGTTTGTCTTCTTGCACATTTTAATAAATAAACTGTTGTGGTATAGGCAGTGTGGTGCTGATTATTTTCCCATAACAGCACACCGCATTATGTTTTATTCCTTACATACTTAAACACTAACCTCCATTATATCAGGCAAAGATATTTATATGTGTAGCATCATGGAAATTTTACTCTGAGATTGCTCTAACCTGTGAGGGCACCTCAGGTGTCGGGGGTAAGATGAGTTTGGTGTGGAAGTCCTTCACCCACTCAGTGATGCCCAGCAGGATGCCCAGCTGATGGAGCTTGTTGAGGTACCTTGTCTCCGACTTGGCTGCGTCCAGGAGGACAGTTTTAGACCTGGCCTGGCCTAGCACTCGAGACAGCGGCTCCAGAAACACCTAGATGATAATCGAATTATTACAATAGAACAAAGTTCAAGCTGAACTATATTGTGAAATGCAATGTTTTCGTGATAGTACTGTAAGGTGCCAGCAGGGAAAGAGAGTAATGCCTCACACGTTGTTATAGCACTTGTACTGTATAATAAGTATAAAAAGCGTCTACCAGGTGAACAGTCTGATAGGACGTTCGCAGTGATGCGACGTAAAACTGACATATGGTAAAAGTCATCTTGAGAACATATCAGTTACTGTTTATTTCTCGCTTTTTTGTCTTTTCCAAAGATTCATCTTACTTCATCCACTTATTATATGTCCTACTCTTCTTTCCAGTAATCTAAATACGTTTATCTGTGAGTGTTGATCATGAACAACACTTACTCATTTGAGTTACACTGTAAACTGCAACCTTGCTAAAATGTCCCAGAATGCCTGTTTGTGGAAAACCCTTTCTATAGTTTTAAACTGTGCACGATGGGTCAATAGCGCACCTGTTGCAGCAGCTCCCTGCAGATTCGTGTAGGCATCCGAGTTACACACTCGAGCACGAACTTGGCCACGGTGATGAAGGAGCATCCGTCTTCGCCGAGGGACGGATCTGGGTCAAAGAGAGTAGAGTCAGACGTTAGTTCCTATTAAAGTTGTCATTCACTGTGTGTTGGAGTGGGGAAAGATCCAGATGGCGGTCAAGGGAGAAAAAGCAATAATCCACAAAGCAATTTATAACTTTGCGCATTAATGTACATGGATTAGCACACAGGGCTAGTCTGGAAATCTGTAGTAAAAAGTTTATAGTTCATTTTAGTTGATTAAAAAAGCAATGCAAATTAATACATCCCATTATATACTCACTAAGCACTTTATTAGGAACACCTGTACGTTCATGCAATTATCTAATTAGCCAATCATGTTGCAGCAGCTGCAACTTCTGATCTCCGGGGATTTTCACACACAACAGTCTTTAGAGTTTACTCAAGAATGGTGCAATAAAGAAAAAACATCCAGTAAGCGAGAGTTTTGCGGATGAGAGGTCAACGGAGAACGGCCAGACTGGTTCGAGCTGACAGAAAGGCTACAGTAATTCAGATAACCGCTCTGTACAGTTGTGGTGAGCAGAAAAGCATCTCAGAATGCACAACATGTCAAACCTTGACGCAGATGAGCTACAACAGCAGAATACCACGTCAGATTACAGTTCTGTCAGCCAAGAAAGCTACAGTGAGCACAGGTTCACCAAAACTAGAAAAATGTAGCCTGGTCTGATGAATCTCGATTTCTGCTGAGGTATACAGATGATAGGGTCAGAATTTGGCGCCAACAGCATGAATCCATGGATCCAACCTGCCTTGTGTCAACAGTCCAGGCTGGTGGAGGTGGTGTAATGGTGTGGGGAATGTTTTTTGGCACACTTTGGTCCCCGTTAATACCAATCAATCATCGCTTGAACGCCACGACCTATTTGAGCATTGTTCCTGGCCATGTGCATCCCTTCATACCCACAATTTACCATCTTCTAATGGCTACTTCCAGCATGATAACGCAGCATGTCACAAAGCAAAAAAGTCATCTCAAACCGGTTTAATAAACATGACAATGAGTTCAGTGATCTTCAGTGGCGTTCCCAGTCACCGGATCTGAATCCAATAGAACACCTTTGGGATGTGGAAGATTCGCAGCATGAAAATGCACCTGAAAGATCTGCAGGAATTGCGTGATGCAATCACATCAACATGGACCAGAATCTCAAAGTTATGTTTCCGAAATCTTGTGGAATCCACACCATGAAGAATTGAGGCTGTTTGAGAGCAAAGTGAGGCCCTACCCAGTATTAGTATAGTGTTCCTAATAAACTGCTCAGTGAGTGTATTTCTCAAACAAGATACCAGCATTCATCACTATTATAAATAATAAAACATGATGTTGTTTTATCATTATCGTGCATCGTGTTTTAGCATTATCGTGCTGTTGAGTTCTGTGTTGGATAATTTTCTATTATAGTGCCAGCTATATTCAAATAATTGGTTTATATTGTTTGATATTTGCTTTTTCTAATATGTTATTGTATTTACACAGGAACTAGTATGGCAGATGCGCTGCATAATCTAAGTCTAATAAGTGTCTCATGGAGATTTTTTTTTTCACCTGACATGACCACATGACCATTCCATCTAACACGAGTTGGTGATAACAGTGAGGGTGAGCGTGATTAAAAGTGAGAGACTGTCCGGACACAAGATCCTACCTTCTCTGGCGGCTGCTGCTGCTAGTGAACTCTCCATGTGATTGGCCAGCAATGCTGTGGGGGTGTTTGAAATCCCATCAGCCACCACGATGGACACCAGGTGACCGGCGGTGCCTGCAGGGTTAAGGGCCTGGGTGGCTTCAGAGAAGAATTTATCACCAGTGATCGAGGTGATCCTCAACAGCTCTCCAGGAGACACCTCCAAAGCCAGCAGGTCTGTGTTACCTGCTTGAAACAAACATTATTATACAGTAGATCTGATGTAAGTAGGAGAGAGAAAAGCGTTGAATACAAACAGAAGCTGCTCCATACTGTGTGAGGGGGAAAAAACCCCATTATGGTTGAGGCGATTTACATATCAATTTGCACACACAATATCTTTTGAAAGATGTCAACTACATGTTTTGCCGAGCTGAAATATGTTTCTCTTTTGCAGGTAGCTTAATGGGAATAAATGTTCTAGGATATTAAAATATGGTTAACTCTAAATGTGAAAAGGTGAGAAAACTCACTACACTGTAAGGAAAATTGATTGCACTTCCACTGAAACCAGTGTGCACTCGAGCTGGCATGAGGATAATCTGACCTTTCGTACAAAACAGTTTACATGGTCAATATCACACATTTGTTTTCATTTACATAGGGACCTAGACATTGTGCAGAATCTGGAATATTAAGTATTCAAGATGTTGAACATTACATTTTTCTGTTTTAAATATTGTTTTAAAGATTGTCACTGTGGTCTCAGACTTTTGGGCCCCACTGTATGTTTTCTTAAAGTAGTAATGTCAAAGTATATCATTGGCAAAAATATATTATTATTATTATTATTGCCTGTTATCCAGAATTCAGGATGGCCGATGGCTTACTTCAGACCACCATACACGTAAGTAATATCAATGTCTGCGTTTTGCTAAATAAATGACGTCATATCTAGGCAACTTCTACGACTAAAATGGAAATCTTGATCCTTCAGGCCTCGAAGGACTCGTGTAACCAAATTACAGTATACTTCAGCTGCAACTGTCCAAGTGACAACGACGGGACAAATCAATAAACAGTATTGCTACAGATTGTCAGTCTGCTGCTCATGTAGCTGTGGTGACGTACTGCAGTATTTGTCAATGAAGTGTTTGAGTGGTCCATGATTGAGCTGAAAGACCAGCTCCCACTGGCTCCATTCAGCCAAGTCCTCCAGCAGTGGAGCAGAGAGGAGACTCGCTATCGCCTGCTCCCGGCTCACGTCCCCCAGCAAGCCCACCGTCTCCACCAGCATGTCCCTGAGACACAGACAATGATACATTTATATGGATCAGATGTTAAAGGATTATGATTTTTAGCATCGTAAAAGAGCATCAGCATTTTCTCCACACCAATTCACAAATAATGAGAACCATGATCGATAGGCTTCGACTGTATAAGTGGCCCAAGTTACTGCAACTTCATATATGGATTACACTACAAGGTTTGAGTAGTTTAATTATTTCAATTATAATGCATGCACAATTTAATGACCCTTTTGTGAAACGCTGTCGTTTCATAAGAGAAATATTTGGACGAAAGTAATGCCACTATATAACATTAGTGAGAGTTAGTGACTATTATAGCTAATGCACTGCAATGGTTGAGCTGCATTACTGGAATATTTAGCACAAGACACGATTATGACGTGCTCTTGCACCGTTTAGTCGTCATTTTGTCATTTTTAGCTCTCTGTGATCGTTGCCTTTTATGGAGTTTTGTAGGCATCTCTAAATGTAAATCGGCTGTGCCTTAAAGACGTTTTGAAATTTATAGGTGATTTGCTTTTATCAACATACACGTGAGCATGAAGAAAATCAGCAATTGAATCTGGTGGGAATTTTTAATTCAGTTCGGCCTACGGAAACATTTACACGCAACCGATCAATAAAGTCTATCTAATAATACAGAGTACAGTATGTGTGCATGTGTGTGAGAGAGAGAGAGAGCAGGCTCACTCTGGCTCTTTATGAAGCAGAGGGCATTCATAGCGCACAACACTGGAACTGGCCCCGTCACACAGCTCCTTCTGGCGCTTGGCGAAGTCTACCAGTGTGCGAAGTTTTCCGTAGCCCAGCTCTCGACTGTCCTGAACCCTGTAGTGACTCCTGAGTGCAGCCTCGATAAATGGCAGCTGCTCAAACACAGCAACACAGGAAGAAGACACTAAAGTGTTGCACTAAAGACTCCGTCTGTATACTTTATATATCTTTTTCTCAAAGCAAACTCAATGTCTTTCTTAATGATATTGATTTTTATTGGTCACATATATGTTACGGCACAGTGAAATTCTTTTCTTCGCGTACCCCAGCATGTCAGGAGGTTGGGGTCAGAGCGCAGGGTCAGCCATGATACAGCGCCCCCTGGAGCAGAGAGGGTTAAGGGCCTTGCTCAAGGGCCCAACAGTGGCAGCTTGGCCGTGCTAAATATTGAACCCCCGACCTTCCGAACAGTAACCAAAAGCCTTAACCGCCAAGTCACAACTGCCTACTGATTTTTTTATTTTTTTTTGTGGCAAAACAAAAGCTTTTATTTTCAGTCAAAGTGAACAACATGTTTTCTTTGACTTTGATTTCCTATTTGTAGCATAATTCGGATTCGTTCTTCCTTGCTCAGATACAGTACATCGTGGTCTGTGAAAATGTCAAATTATACAATAGCCCGACGATGCTGAACATATGGGACTCCCTGGTATATTCAAATAATAAGAATTTTTTATGAAACTTTACGAAACAATATGAAACTCTCTAGACTTGTCCAAGTTCTTTCATTCAAATCAATTCAATGTGATTTATATAGCACTTTGAACAATGGACATTGTCACAAAGAAGCTTTACAGAAATCCAGATGTAAATTTTAAATTTTACATTTATAAATTTAAACAGATTATTGCAATTATATTTAAATTAGGATGTGATTCCCAAACAGGTAAAAGTATCTTTCTGTAAGGTCTATTTTTGTCTCTTGCAAATTGTCATGTATCAAGGAGATAACTCTGGACTTCAGTTCCCATCAGCCACTGCACTGTACTACAATATGTCACATGACCACCTGCACCTGAATCACGTTTCTGTTAACGAGCACTCCTATATACATAGCCACTGTTTGTACTGCTTCCTTGTCTCACGAAACTATCTATCTATGCTTTTGTCTACGCTTCCATGTTTGGTTTTTGCCACAGTATTTTGCCAAGTTGTCTTAGTTTTGTTGTTTGTTTGTTTAAATAAAACGTTGAATATCGGCGATTGCTTCCGTATCAACCTTGAAACGTGACACTAATAATTGAGGTGAAGGTAAACTACTATATTGTGTGAATCACCATAGTATTGAGATCCAATCAAATGAGAAGGGCTGTGTCAACAGGAAATCCATTACTAAGTACTGAGCAGACTTAGTACATGACCAGACATGTGCAGAGGACTTACTCGTGAAGGATCTGCTTCTCCACATTGCTTAATAAACTCATACACATCTTGCTGGCTGGGTCTGAAGCCGTTCGCTCGAACATCATGGTTTCCAATAGCTATAGTGCCCCCTGCAGCATCCTGTAGAATCTACACACAAATACAGATCGGGTTAATCATTACAGCACACCGCAGGGCCTCTTGTTTCTCTAACAGCTAGTGATATATACAGTGGTGCTTGATATTCTACACATTCTATATTTCTGTATGAATATGAGCTAAAACATCATTCGATATCCACACAAGTCCTAAAAGTAGATAAAGAGAACATAGCTAAACAAATGAGAAAAAATAATATACTTGGTCATTTACTCATTGAGTAAAATGATCCAATAGGACATATCTGTGAGTGGCAAAAGTATGTGAACCTTTGCTTTCAGTATCTGGTGTGACCCACTTGTGCAGCAATAACTGCAAGTCAACGTTTCCGCAAGTCAACGGATCAACGTTTCCGGTAACTGTTGATCGGTCCTGCACATCGGTTGGATTTGACTTGGTTTCCTCACATGAACTGCTTACTTCAAGTCTTTTCATAAAATTTCTATAGGATTAAGGTTCGGACTTTGAATTGGCCATTCCAAAACATTAACTTTATTCATCTTTAACCATTCTTTGGTAGAATGACTTTGTGCTTAGGGTCGTTAAGCCCACTTTCTCTTGAGATTCAGATTACAGACAGACGTCCTGACATTTTCCTTTAGGATTGGCTGGTATAATTCAAAATTCATTGTTCCGTCAATGACGGCAAGTCTTCTCGGCCCAGATGCAGTAAAACAGGCCCAAACCATCATACTACCACCACCATGTTTCACAGATGGGATAAGGTTCTTATGCTGGAATGCAGTGTTTTCCTTTCTCAAAACACAACGCTTCTCATTTAAACCAAAAAAAGGATCCACAAAAAATGTGTCCAATAGCCTTCTGGCTTGTCCACGTGATCTTTGGCAAACTGCAGACAGGCAGCAATGTTCTTTTTGGCGAGCGATGGCGTTTTCTTTGTAACCCTCCCATGCATACTGCTGTTGCTCAGTGTTCTCCTGATGGTGGATTCGTGAACATTAACATTAGCCAAGGTGAGAGAGACCTTTAGTTGCTTATAAGTTAACCTGGGTTCCTTTGTGAGCTCCTGGACTATTACATGTCTTGCTCTTGGAGTGATCCTTGTTGGTCTCCACTCCTGGGGAGGGTAACAACGGTCTTGAATTTCCTGCATTTGTACACAATCTGTCTGACTGTGGATTGGTGAAGTTCAAACTCTTTAGAGATGCTTCTGTAACCTGTTCCAGCCTGATGAGAATCAACAACTCTTTTTCTGAGATCCTCAGAAATCTCCTTTGTTCATGCCATGATAAACTTCCACATACATGTGTTGTGAAGATCAGAAGGATAGCTCCCTGTTATTTAAATGAAACAGGACGCTCTCTCTCTGATTGTCATTCCAGTGACTGAAACACCTGACTTTCATTTCACCTCTAAATTAACTGCTAATCTTAGAGGCTCATATATACTTTTACCACTCACAGATGTGTAATAATGGATCATTTCCCTTAATATATAAATGACCAAGTATAATATTTTTTGTCTCATTTGTTTGATTCTTTTTGTCTACTTTTAGGACTTGCGTGTGAAAATCTGATGATGTCTTGGGTCATATTTATACGAATATATATATATATATATATATATATATTTTTTTTTTTTATCTAACTTTCAAGCACCACTGTATCTCAAGCGATGATCTGGACAGACCTGCATGTTTTTGTCCAGGAACTCAATGAAGGAGCCCTGCTGTAGCTGGCCAAACTCCCTGAACTTGAAATGCTCTGCCAGTTTCTTCTCCAGTCGCCTGAGGTATGGCAGAGTCACCGTACCCATGAAGCTGGATACACAGACCTGGAAGTACTGCTTCACAGCATCTGTGGCCACACATTCCCAAAGCAAAGTTGTTTAGTTAAGAGCTAGGTACGTAACCATTCATATATTAAAACAAGAAACAAAGAGAGGATCAAGTGATAGTCAACTTATGACTACAATTAAAGAAAGGCACCTTCGGTGGGGGGCATCTCGGTTGCCTTCTTCTCAGATGCTTTCTGTTCCTTGACGTGTTTCTGGGGTTTCTCCTTCTGAGCTAGGTCATTCGGGATGGCCAGGGAGCCGCCGCAGATAGCCAGCTGAAACAAGGTCCGAGCCAGCCTGTCTCCCGATACGTACACGAGGAAGTCCTTAACTCGCTGCGAGTGTAGACACAGATTATTGCACTTGTCGATTATTTTATCAGATAAACCTGACATACAGGACCACTTTGTAGGTACAGTAGCTTTGCATAAGTATTCACCCCCTTCAACTTTTTTTTCTTGAAACTGGAACTAAAATGGACTTATTTGGAATTTTATGTCATGAATCTTCCCTTATAATACTGAAGTGGGGGTACAACAAGCTGCCATCAGAAGTCACATAATTAGTTGCTTTAATTACTTGTCTCCAATTAAAGTGTCATGTGATCTGAATATAAATACACCTGTTCCTGCCCCAGAATTTATTTTATAAACAAACAGCATTAGGAAGACCATTAAGCTAAAGTTTTAGAAAAGTATAAGCAGGATTTGGTAATATTTCTCAACCATGACTTTTCGAAACCAGAAAACGTGGAAAAGTTCAATGGGGTGGAATAGTTATGCAACGCACTGTATATAATTCCAGACCACAAGCCATCTGTCGCTACCGTCTACCTCGTCCATCGGTAGAAAAAGAACCGCTGGCATAACAGTGGATCATTCTTACCACGGCATTGACACTGGCCTGGTAATGTGTGGTGAACTGGTACCATGAATATACTGTTTTTCTTGCCATATTTGGAAACATGGCATGAGCATCCCACGTATTAACCTGTATTCCTTTGCTACTGTGTTGAACACAGACAATTCCCCCATTCACTTATCAGCAGAAATTTTCCAAAGGCCAAACAAGCCCTTATCATCCTCATATGGTCCAAGAGCAAGCGGAAAGATAATATCGGACTATCATGAATAATAGACATTATAAAAACGCCCTAAGAGAACTCTGAAACATAACTCCAATTTCTCACGGAGGTCAGAGTATCATTTTTCAGAGTGAGCAGTGATAACAGAGAATGAGCTTCAATGCTACAGGACTTAGTACTGTATGGAGCACACCAGCCATGTGCAGTTTCCCTGACTTAAAAACAAGATACAGCTCTATTGAAATAACCTTTTAGTCCAAAGCAAAACTAACTACAGATCTGAAAAACAGACCATGTGTCTAAGCCTAAACTTGTTCACCTTGGTCATCCTTTCATTAAAGATGCCCTCGGAGTTAGTGAAGATCTCAAGGACGGCATCGGCAGCGGTCAAGCTCGCATATTTCTTCCTGAGCTCCAGGCTGCCAGAGGACGAGTAGCATGGCATTCCCTGTGCCGGCTCCAGTAAACTCTTTTTAATCTTCCATAGCCTGCTCGCTACCTCCTCCTCGATCTCCTTCTGAATGGCCTCTCTGGCTCTCTCCAAGCAAGCGTTCTCATACGAATATGCCTTCGACAATGTCTGAAAGAGAAACGAGAAGAGGAAGATTAAAATCGGACACCAATCATAGACTCTGAGCGCAAATACGCTGCCTCGCTGCCTTACCGAAATGGGCAGCCCAACACTCTGGATCCGGACTCCAAGTGCATATGGTGATTCACAGCTGTACTGATCTGCAAGGTACTGCATGAACTCGGCAAGGTCTACCTTCTGCTTGCTGTGCTTTTTCCTGAAGTTACGAAGACTCTACAGAAACATTAAGGATCAAACATGTTTGCCTTTTTTTTTTTTTTTGCTACAGGTTGGCAATAAACACAAATCTAAACAAAGAAACCAAACATAATGCAAATGATTAAAGTCCTTACCCTAAGAAGATCCACAGTCTCGATCTGGTGTATATCATCATCTTTGGTGTTGCTGTCTATCGTGAACAGCCGATGAACAAGCGGGATTTTACAGAGCGGGCCTAGGTGGAGCTCTTCAAATCGCTTCTTGTTCTTCATGCCAGCAATACCCTGACCCAGCTCATAGAGAGTGCACATGGAACAGGTCACCTCTATCGACTGACAGATAAAAGATCATTGGTCAGAAACAAAAAGCCACAACTATATAAGAGTTTCATATGTTATTGTTCAGTTTTCTCAGTAGACAGCTTTACATGAATATGTATTCATATTTGCTATCCATATGCAAGATCTCTAGCAAATAGATACTCACAGTCTAATCTATATGAAGTAGGGAAGAAGAGTGTTTAGATCTAGTGCAAACATGTAGCCAACAGCAGATAGAACAAACCCCTGGACTGCACAATTAGTTGCAAGTCAATAATATATGGCTATATATATATAGATAGATAGATAGATGTTTTGTTGACTGTGTTTAGTGCCTAAAGTGGACTGTCCAAATAAAGGGTTAGTTTAGTATTTTTTTTAGACATATGCATATGTATGGCAGTCTAGAAAAACCCATCCGAATGTCAAAAAAAAAGGACAAAATATGGGTTTTTCTGTCTATAATATTCTTTCATACCTCAAGCTTAAGAAGCCATGAATATATTTCACCAATTCTACTTAATGGAAATGTCTATGTTTAGTTTTTAATCTTGCCTAGGCTATCCTCTGCACAGAAGTTGGGTAAGAAGCCAGTTTATAGAACTGTAATAAATATAACTAAAAAAAAATGTCCAAATTTCACCATGTGAAGGGTTTTCTCACATTTGAACTGATTTACCTAAACACAAGAGGTGCCAAAGAGTGCCACATTTTAAAGTATTGATCACTGTTGCTATAGAAAATCAAATGAAGTAAAAATCTCACATTCTAATTAATTTGTCATTCGAACTATTCATGTATATTTAAAAGAGTCATCTGAATACCTCTATGTAATATGAACACACACTGCAGGCAAATTATTTAAAGCTCCTCACCTGAATGAAGAGGTTGATCTCTTTAACGGTGCGCTCGAGTTCCCTTATAGCAGGCAGCTGCCAATTAGATCTGATTCCCACTGCGTTCAAGGACGGCACTTGCAAAAGCATGCACACTTTGTTTATCACCTATAGAAACAAAACACTATCTAAAAAACCCAGTCACAGATCAAAAACATACTTCGGGCAAGATTTATGAAGACACAAACCTTCTCTATTGTGACGTGTTCCCCATCAGACGCGATGTCTCGGATGGTGTCCTCAGCGAGGATGTTCACGTCGTCTGGACTCGGCTTGTTCTTGCGCCTATTCACAGTCTCTTTCTTCTCGTTTGCCACCTCTAAGGCCTCTGCTGCACGAATGTTAGCTCCGTGCACCTCTCTCAGCTGGGCATAGTGGGCATTACGGAACACCAGGCTGCTTCCCTCTTGGCCAACTCTTACTTTCCTCTCCTCAGCTCGGGAGGGTCTGGTTCCGAGGGGTGGGAAGTCAATCAACGTTGTGAGACTAGAATCTGCAGGAGGTGGAGTAGCAGTGACCCGCCACACTGGAGAGTCGCTCTTGGAACGTACCACATCTTCAGCCACCCGGTGCGCGACCGGAGCACGCTGCGGGCTCGCCGTAGGTGTAGTGAGCCTCTTTACTGGTGCTGTTGAGTGAAAAAGCAAAGAAGCACGTGAAGAACGTGACTGAAAAGCTCATGTTCAAATTCACCGTCACTGCAGGTTCAATTTGCACAGCTTTGAACGTTTTCACTGTGGTCCTGCATTCATACTAATCAACCTTACTGTATCCCTGTATATAGAGGGAATGAAAGTACAATAAATGTAAATTAAATGAATTAGACACCAACTAGACACATGCAAATGAGATCACTTTGGCAATTACGCCACTCTGCGTTGTTTGAGTGCCAAAAATCATCAAAATTATGCTGACAGTACGTACTAGCAGGGCTTCCTTCTTCCTCTTGTGCAATAACCTGTGCTTGGCCAAAAGTTGCCTGCTGTGTGCTGGTCTGATTGTCGTACAGGGACATATACAGCCCCAGTGGCAGTATAGACCCAAAAAGTAGGAAGTAGCCATTCGTCAGCTGTGTAATGGAGGTTGCAGCAGCTGGGTAGATTCTGATAACCTCCTTAACCTTCTCAAGCAGCTCCTCTTGGGTCATCTCACCTTTGTTTTGCACTGACGCAGCACCAAAGCATATTCCAGAGCTGTTCTTGATTGCAGGAGGAGTTTCATTCAATGGTGCTGGTGCCGCAGGAGTAAGCCTGTGCAACTTGTGGAAGATGCTCTCATTTTCCACCAGCAAATCCTTCGACAGAGACTCGACGAAACTGGCGATTGAATCAAAGCCTAGGTTTGAAACAGTCAGGTTTCGCTTGTAGCGAAAAGCGTAGAACACGGCTAGTTTCTTGAGAGGGATGCCTTGTGGGTGCTCCTGAATTAGTTCCACCACTTCCTGTGATGTTCTGTCCTTGTCTACATTTTGAAGAGCATAAAGCAGCAGTGAGAAACTCATATTCGAGACACCAACAAAAATGCTATGTTTAAGTCACGAATTAAACACACACACACAAAATTTTATTTTTTGGGTTTGAGATCACGCGACCCTGAAGAAGGAGTAAGCGGTAGAAGATGGATGGATGAATGGATGGGTTTGAGATCACATGATGAATGAGATGATGGATCAAATTTCAGCTTTTATTTCCTGATACTGACATCTAGATGTGTTAAACAGCTTGGAACATTGCACCATTTGTGACACACCACCAATTTTTTAGGTGAGCAAAAGTATTGGAACAGACAGTCAAAGTAAATAACACTTAATATATGGTTGCATATCCCTTGCTTACAATAACTGCATCAAGCCAATGTCCCACTGACATCACCAAACTGTTGCATTCTTCTTTTGCGTCGCTTTTCCTGGTTTGTACCACAGCCTCTTTCAGTTGTTGTTTGTTTTGGGGGGGTTTCTCCTTTCAGTCTTCTCTTCAGGAGGTGAAATGCTGCTCAACTGGGTTAAGGTCTGGCGATTAACTTAGCCAGTTTAAAACCTTTCACTTTTTCCTCCTGATGAAAGTCATTGTTGTGTTGGTAGTGTGTTTTGGGTCATTGTCTTGCTGCATGATGAAGTTCCTCCCAATTAGAGTGGATGCATTTCTCTGATGGAAGACTATAAACTGTTTCTGTAAACTTCTGAATTCAAATTGTTGTACTGGCTATTTCTCAGCTTCAAAGTAGCTTGCTTTTCTCCCATAGACAGCTCTCTGGTCTTCATGTTGGTTTATCCTTTTTAACAACAAATGCAGTCTTCACAGGCAAAACCTAGGGTTCAGACCAAGATTAGACATTCAGAGCTATTCGTTCATTAAATGATCGACTTAACAGGGTGCACCTGAGCAGCAAGAAACACCTAGAAGTCACATGTTCCAATATTTTTGATAACTTGAAGAAATGAGTGGTGAAAGTAAATTCTCTTATACCATGTACTCTCTTATATTATGAACTGCTATCAAATACCTATGATGAATGTATTCATTTGATTACCTCTTTAAATAAGCTGATCAACTGCTATCCTTGATTATATTATGATGTATTTCCGTGTCAACATGACACAGGACTCCTTCTGTATTATGACTATGTGCTGTGTGTTTTGTTTAAATCTGTCTGACACCTGGACCAGTAGAAACCGTCCACGCACTGATTCTTATCAATGTGTATAAATACTCTTGTTTTGCATGAAATAAACGAGAAGTCAATGTGAACATTCATATGTGTCAGTGTGTGTGTTCGTTCGGACTCTCCAGGCGCGCCTGACTCTCTGTGGTAAACCACAACGTTAATAGTAGTTAATGGTAAAACAGGCTGGAAGGCATGACAGGCATAATCTGAGATTCCTGGGATACATGGAAATCCAACAAGTGGGTTCAAACAAAAGGCACCATGTTCTAAGTTGTTTAACACATCTAGATGTAAATATGAGGAAATGAAAACTGAAATTCTGACATCTCATAGTCATTTTTTGATCTCAAACCCAAATTTCTTTCAAAACAACAGAATTGGCCTTGCTGTTTCAATAATTTCGGAGGAGACTGTGTAAAGATCTGGAGCCTATCCTGAAACACCGGGCATGAGCTGGGAATAGTAGAAATGCTTAGACTGCATTAATGCTGCATGGCAGAACCTTTTTTGTCTGACTGAAGGAAGAGGGAAATACCTTCTTGGCAGCTTTGAGCCACTTCCACCTCCTCTCCAGTGTCCTGGGTGTGGCGTATGTGCTTCTTGTGGAAAACTATCCCATTCTTTACCACCAGATGCTCAGTCAAAGAGGCAATGAAATCGGAAATGTTGGCGAAGCCAACTTCTGACACGGTCAGGTTATGGCGATACTTCTGATTGTAGAACACAGCCAGCCTCGAGAGCGGGATTCCTTCAGCGTGACCTTCTAGGAGCCGTACGACTTTCTTACTGAGTTTACCCATTTTTTCATCTGCAAATAATAACATAATTAAGCGAAAGAAGATAAACTGAACTACAGAACTACAACTCTCAGGATTCAAGGAAATAACCTTCCTTCCTATTAAAAAAAAAAAACAAACCCTTACATTTCCACCCTAGCAGATAACTAAACAAGATTCAATTGAATTTGTTGCCTTGGAGTCACGTATTGATGAGAAGCGCTTTTAAAAGCTGAACACAAAATACTTTTTATCCCATAATGATAAATCAAACCAATAAATAAGCTCTCTTAGAATATCAGGATTCTCATGAGTAGTATAAAAGACTAATCTGATACTGTAAATAAACAAAAGCACAGAAAAAAAAGAAAGAAAAATCACTGATGTTCAAAATGTCAGAGTATATTTAGTAATGGGTAAATAAAGTCCAAAATTACAAATCCAAATGTATAAAGATCCATCAAAAATAAAATGTAAGCTCAGTCTTACCATAGGAGAGCAGTCACTGTAACAAGTCCAAGCCTAAGAACTGAGGATAAAATATGCCGGTTGTTTGTTTTATAGCACTCCACCTTTGTCAGCAACCAAATACACAGTCATGCACACAGACAGCCAATAAGAAGTTTCTTGTGCTTCATGATAAAAGGAAACAGAAAGCAATGTCCGACTGCAGCCGGCCCTTAACTTTCATTTTCAGAGAAACAGGGAGGAAAAATGTCAATTAAAAATGCCATTTTTGTTAGATTTAGCTGTTTTACATTCAAAAGGTCAGATATTAGAATATTATAAAAAATACTATCAGAGTTGTTAGCATGCAGGATGCACAGAGCGTGTAGAAAAGCAGAGCAAGCTTTAAGTTTCACTTTCCTGTTCTTGCTCTCAGCTGATCTATTCACTCTGTGCTGCTGGGGAAGTCACGTGACAGAGCCTCCTCAGAGCCGGATTACTCAGCCGAACACTCCCATATCCTGAAATACAAGCCTCAAACCTGGTGTGGCATGTTAAGCCTGCACCATTCTGCCACCGTTTCGCAGGGAGATGGAAATGTTTTCTTCTAGTTACGTAACCTACTGATACAGTGCTCTAGATAAGTATTCACACCCCTTGAACTTTTGCACATTTTGCAGCGTTACAGCTCCTTCAGAGTCACCCTTGGCCTATTAGTTGCTTGTGTGACCAACACCCTCCTTACTCGTTCACTGAATTTGAATGGATGCCACCTCTAGAATCACAATTGTCTGTCCATGTTTAAATAATTTATTAAATGGTGCCCTGTGGTATGGGTTTATAAGTAAGGAACTTCTTGATACTGCAACTCCTTGTTCTGTTTGTTTAGGTACGTTCCCGAACAAACTCGGGGGTTTTCCAGGGACAGGTATATTTATACTGAAAAATATCTATTATCTATTTTTTGCACAAATGTAGACTCCATTCAACTGATAAGGTGAATATTAATGACAAATGGTTGCACCAGAACTACTTTAATGGTTTCAGAAATGAAAACTGGAAATGAAAACTTAAGCAATTTGTATGCAGTAGTATGATTTGATCAGATTTATGACATATAATCCAATTAAGTCAATTTAAGTCCCAGGTTGTATAGAACCGGTCTCCATTTCAAGGGAGTACACTTTCTTTTTTAGTCAATTGAAAGCTATGCTCTGGTGCTTGTGTCTAAAATAGCCATTGCTAATGTGCCTTAAACCAGTGCTTCACATAATCTGGTTTGTGAAGCATGACTAAGGTGTCCATGTTTGTTTATTTTTCAGTGATAGAAATCACAACCACCATTATCAAAGCTATTATATTATATATTATAAGCACTGAATTCTTATACTCATTGGCCTATTTGAGTGGAAATTGGAATTGTGCTGGTTTAATACAAAGCTCCATAATTCAAAAACAAATAAGGCTATAAATAATGCCAACTTGGAACTAATGTCTTCTGATGGTAGAAACTGCAGGAATAAACAGCTTTCTATAAATAGCCTATATAAAAAGCCAAAATACAGGGTTTCCCAAAAGTCTCCATACATAGGGGAAATTAACAATTTTTTTTTTTTCAGCAAAATGTCTTCCATTGACTTAGTTTATAATATAATATTGAAATCATTCTCATGGCTGGATCAGGAATCTGTCACAACATTGCGATGGACTTTTACAGGAAATGTGGTGAGCACATGACACATGACACTATTGCCAAACTTATTAAACAAATTCAAAAGACTGGAAGTGTTGCAGTCCGACCAAGAAGTGGACGTCCACCAACATCCACTGACGAAGGCACAACCGACATGATGCTGGCAAACACAGTCCCCTATATTTGAAAACGTTTGGGACACTCTGTATTATTGTACATACTTCAATAATTTGATTTGTGTTGGAAAAATTGGATTGTTGGATGTAAATAAATCGATATCGATGGGTCCATGGAATTTATTTTAGAATTAAAGGGCTCCGTGGCTGTACAACATTTTGAGAACCCCTCGCCTTAAGACACTACTGTTCTGCATCATGGCTATAATCAGAATTGTAGCTGACCATGATTAACTGGTCAGCTATACAGTCGTGTCTTTTCACATAAATAATATGAATTCTAACAGAACATGGCAGCGAATAAAGATGTTCTTTTATATATATACATATATAGTCAAAATGCTGCACCATCGTAATTAAATCATATTCTATGTCAAAAGATTTTATCCAAAAGCTTACATATAAACTAGCTGAAACCGTTTTAATGTGTAACACAGTAATATTTAGTTATACTGAGTTATAAACTAGCCCCTAATAACACTGACCTAAGATGTGAGCTATTTTTTGCCATGTTATAACTGACTTATTGTAGCCTCAGTAATAAGTTGTACGTATTTAAGTCATTACTTGTGTCATGTATTAATAAGCAGATTTAATTATAATTAACCTTTTTTTTTCATTCTCATTTAGTTACATGTTTTATGTTGATTAATTGCTCTTTATTAAAACTAATGTGCATTATTACACTATTAGTACTCATGACAGAATGTGCGGCTCTGTGTATGATTAATCAACAGCCCAAATGATATAACTGCGATGGTTCTCCTATCAAGTACATCAAAATGGAGGACCAGTAATATTCTAATGTGCACTATTCAGTACCTCATAAACGTGTGTGTCTGGGTGGGCAGCGAGGACGAAGAAGTCTGTAAAAGGATTTGGAGTTGTAAAATACGTATTAGCGTACTGGATTTTGGAGGTGGAAACCAAAACCTTCTTCAAGTGTTCATACAACCAGGATTTTCTTTTCAGTGCAATGCACTTCCAGATATTGGAGGATTTCATGTTTTTTTGTTTGTTTGTTTTTTTTTACTTTAATTTTTTTCTCTGTGCGATATTTGTGGTTGAAGATTATCTGAATGACCTGAAACCAGAAACAGACTTGTAGTCATTAATTCTGGAGAGGTTTTTAGCTATTTAAAGAGCTTTACTGCTGTTAAACAGATTTTGACCAGCATGCTTCTATGTCATCGTTCAAATCGAAGGTGATAAGGGACCTCCTTGTCTTGTCATTAATGCAAATTTCTCTGAAAGAACTCCATTGGTCCTTACTCTTGCATTTGGTTGATTGTATATTTTTTTTAACTAATTTAATTAACCTTTGATTAAAACAATATGCTTCACAAGTTTCAAAAATGAAGGGCCATAAGACCCTGTCAAATGCTTTTTCAGCATCTAATCTTTTAATTAACATTTTAATTAACATCAGCATCTAATGTTTTAATTAACATTTGTTTCTTAGTTTTAGTTGCATAATCAATAAGACTGAGTCTTAATTATTGTTGGTATTATATCAGCAAGTCTAGCAGTGATTATTAATCAGAAGTGAAGAACTTCTGATCGACATTTAACAAAGATCTAGGTCTATAAGATGAACATTGTATGGGGTCTTTCCCTTCCTTTTGGTATTACGGTTATAATGGATGAGTTGCACGTCTATAGCCACTCATCCTTATCTATAATCCAATTAAAAACCTCACACAATATTGACGGCAACCAATTATTAAATTCTTTATAAAAATCCATTTGTGAATCCATCACTACCTGGACATTTTACTGTTTAACTTTTGTTTTCATAACTGTTAAAATCTCGTCTTCTGTTATTGGAGAGGGTGACGCTTTATTTTGTTGACTTGTAACTGTAGGAAGATTCGAAAAGTTCAAATAATTTCATATCCTGACTTCAGGTTACTGTCAGTGCAGAGTTTTGCATATTCTCCCTGTAGGTTTCCTCCAGGTTCTCTGGGGGTTTTTCACACCGCCCCCCCCACACACACACAACAGGGGGTGGATTCGTAGCGATAAATTGTGCCAGGTGTGAATGAGTGTGTGTATATGTGGACACGATGCCGAGCGATGAACTGGAGTCCCATGGTCACGCTCAGTATCCTGGATAGACTCCAGATTCAAACCAGGACCAGGATAAAGTGTTTACTTAAGATGAACGAATGAGATACAGTAGATATGTTGTACAGGACGACACTGAACAGGATAAGGACGGCTCTGGTCCTGGACCAGTACTGTAGTGTACCTGATGTTGTTGCATGGTAAGAAGTCACACGTCCATGTGAAGAGGAAGATGCCAAGCGTCTGTATCCTAATGCTTCTGATCACAGCACTCAGTGTGAGTGTGAACTGCGGCTCAGCACTTTCTCTCTCACTTCTCTTAACAGTCTCTGGGTCAGTCCTCATTGTTCAGTGAGTGTGTGAGTGAGACAAGTAATGGATTAATAGGTTGCACAGGACAATATAGCAGACAAGAAGATCTTTGGCTGGGGGAGTTCAACTGTGTGTATTCAGGTTAATAATAATAATAATAATAATAATAATAATAATAATAATAATAATCACCCGCTAGGTAATAACTTCCTCATGCAGATCAACGTATACACACTGTTTTCTATCACTGTAATAAAACATTACGCGCTAAATTTCTCCCTCCAACTGGGTTTGTCCCTACACCGAGCTCGTCTGTATCCTCCGCACATATTTGTACTCATCCTGCAAGAGAAAAAGCAAGTCTCAAGATTTAACACGCACTGCTGCCCCCTAGAGTATTGGAGTATCAAACATTCCAAAACACAAGCAAAATTATATTGCATTAAACTGAAACATGAATTCAAAGTTTTTTTAATCGCGCACAAAATCGTTTTCCTTGGTTATATTACTTTGTTTTTTGTGATCTCGGACATTTTATGCTCATGTTTTCTTTTTTTTTTCTTTTTTTTTTTTACGCTAACGCTGTTTTCTTTCTACATTCTCCGCATGCTTTTCCAAACTGTTGTTCGAGTTTCATGTAAATGAGGGCGGGCTTTAGCGCCACCATTGGTCCACTACAGCTCCTCCTCTAGCCAATCAATCGAAGAGTTGACGTCACGCCACTGCGATTCATGGCTTTGTTTTGACGTGTGAAGAACGATGGATAACCGTCAGGCAGCAAATCCCATTTTAACATAAATATATAGTTATTGGGTGACAGAAGACATGTCTGTTTTGTGGACTTCGGCGACATGAGCGGCCGTAGGTGACTACATGTAGGCGTGTCCAGTGACGCGATAAAGTTCAGAAAAGTTCAACTTTATGCAAATTGGAGCGACTTTATGCAGGGACTACCAATGAGATTGAAGACAGCAGAGCGCACGTGATCCGTAGCCTGCTTAACATTTCTGATCTGCTCATTCATATGTCTTATATGAAACCACTTGGTAAGAGGCTCCAAGAAGAAGAGCTGAACTGTATTGTATTAATTATAATGTGCATATGATATCTGTGTTTTGTTTTCTGTGCATATAGTGTTTTGATTATATTTAATGCCACTGTAGTAATTTGTTGGTTTCTAATTGCTGTTTATTTACTGAAAATCCTTTTTACAGGTTTTGCACCAGTATTTTACAGTAAAATGGCTGTAGTTATGGAAAAATGCTGATATATATAGGATGCAGCAATACTTAAAAAAATTATTATTCATTACATCTCTGGCAACCACAGCTGCCAGAATTTACCATAAAATACACTGTAAAATGATAATGTACAGTAACATCACATATTTAATGGTAATATATTTAAAACAGTGTTTATTTGTTAATGTAAAAAGTTTGCCTGTTAATTTTACACCAAAAATCTGGCTATATATATATATATATATATATATATATATATATATATATATATATATATATATATATATATATATAATCACATATATCAAAATGTGCAAAGATTTAGATAAAATAGGAAGTGCTGTACAAAGGAAATGGAAACTGGTTATCCAGACCGTTCTGGACTCAGTTTCTTCCTCATGGTGCGTTAAATTGACCAACTTGGAACTTGGAGAATTTCTACATTGTAAGTATATGTGAAACCCATGAGAAATGCTTAGAATGTGTTGTAAGAAAAGACACTTGAGACATGAGTGTTGAACAAAAAAAAGATACTTTATTGATCATTTGTTTTTATGCGTTACACACTCACTCACTCACTCACACACACACTCACACACTCACTTACACACTCACTCACACACTCATTCACTCACACACACTCACTTTACCCATAATAGTTCCAGTCATGTCTTAACCACATTACAGTACCATATCACTTCGCTGAGTTAACTGAACTAATGGAAAAGTTAGCCTACTGTCCACCACAGCACGCACAGCTCACAACAAACAAAATGACAGAAAACTACGATTTTCCAGAAATAAGTAAGGAATAATTGACTCCGGGATGTTGAATTGTTAGAAAAATAATGAACACCTGAAATGTAAGGGCCACTCCGCTTCACACCGCATTACCACCTCGGGTGTGCATTATTTTTCTAATAAATCAACGGACCAGAGTCAATTATTCCTTACATCTACCACAATACAACATTTTTTGTCCAATAAATAAATGGAATTATATTTTGAGCTTTAGATAAATGTTGACATATGCACCCTAAAAGCACAAGTAGTTCCTGTCTGCCCAAAGCTACTATGGTGTAGAACCACTACTGGTAATTAAGACAAGGTGCACCACCATCTTGCTCCGACCAAAGTGACTTAAATGCACTTGATGTCACAATTACAAACTTCCCTAACTCATTAATCCACTCCTCCGTCCAACAATAAAATAAAAACACCTACTGCATGCGATGCCAAGAAGAATCAGAAGTGCAAACCTCGTGCCGGGTTGTAATCATAGGAAAAATAAATGAAGGAATAAGTGACTTGATCAAACAAAATTTATTTTTGTATTACATTTTTCCTTCATATATTATTTTCTGTATTTAAATTTACTTTAATTCTTTTTAACTTGTATTTATTTATTCTTTTATTTATTTTTTCCATCTATTTTTATATTTACTTATTTATGCGTTCATTTATTTGTATATTTATTATTCCTGCATGTATTTATTTACAAATTTATTTATTTATACATTTATTGATTGTCACCCTTGTCCCTTGCGCACAGAGATTCTCAGAATCTTCTGATGATATTATGTACCGAGAGCATTAGATATTTATAGTCTTCACAATGTTACCTTGAGGAACATTATTCTGAAATAGTTCCACAATTTGTAGACGCAGTTTTTCACAGATTAGTGAGCCTCTTCCCATCTTTACTTCTGAAAGACTCTGGCTCTCTAATTAACCTCCCGATTAACTCCCAGCTCTTTCGTTTTTATTATCACTTACTTTTCCAGCCTGTTGTTGCCCAGTCGCACCTTTGAGACGTGTTGTCAACGAAAGTTGACTCTCGTGTTGGGGGCAAGAAAAAAATTAAGAGTCTTTTTGTACCTGCCTCAGCAAAATATTCGCAGAAATTTTAAGCAAACGAGTTTAAGTATCAAAATAACGGCAGACCTTAGTGAAGAGCTAAATGGCGGCCACCAGGCACGGCATCAAAGCGATTAACTGTTTTATCCAAATCTACATGATTCGCCTGTTCAATGTTCAGTACTACAGTGTCCGAGAGTCTCTCCTGACTCATGGTGTTTGTCATGTATGTTTTCAGTCGACGCAAGCGAGAAAAATTTCTTTCACACGAAGCAGTGTTCATCGGCACAGTCAAGAATAACTCCAAGAGGTTGCCAACGTTTACTAGACTGTGGACTAGCTTTGACTCTTTGAACAGTGACAGTCATTGTTCTAAACTCACTTCTCCAGTTGACATAGCATTGAAAAGTGACAATTCTGCATTCGTCTCCTCTTCTGGAAATCCATAAACGACAAATAAATGTCAGGTCCACTTTAGGATGTGATTAAGTGCAATCAAAGTGTTAATGTTATTTTCCTGAAATCGCTCACAGATCTCTTTAATAGTGCTTGTTCAGTACGCTGAAATGCAATTCCTTGTAATAGTCCTGAGCTGAGGCTGAATTTGGTCCAGGCTTTGGTTGTCTGGTTGTTTGGTTGTCCATGGAGGCATGGACGTTGCGGGCCTCAGTAGTTGCTCTTATCGCACAACTTGACTGTGAACTCCCAAAGCTGCTGAAAGTGATGATTAGTTCTCATTGCTAAAAGAGCAGAGATTGTGGAAGATGCTAGGCTTTTCACACTGGCATAATTTAAGGTGGATTACTGTAATGCTTTGGACAGCACATTGAACTGTATGAGAATTTGTCGCATCAAAATGCAAGGGAACAAAAAGTGAAAATCAGTCACAGATGTCAGCAGACTACTTGCCTGTCCCCCGACTCACACATCGTTTTCAGAAATTTCACTAAGAGTGTCAATGATAGTCTCAAAGTTATAAAGTATGGCCTTGAGAACCTCTGCATGGCAGCTCCAGCTTGTGTTGCTTAGAGATTTCAGTGTGGCAGATTTACATGAAAAGTCACTGCTCCGTTCTCGCAAAGACTCAGAAACTGTATGTCGTTTTGCTGACCCCTCGATGAAGTTATAAAGAGATTGAACATTGGTCAGCATGTGTCTCACAGCTGTATTGGTGCGACAGACATCCACAATGCAGAGGTTGAGAATATGCGAGTGACAATGGACATACATCGCCAGTGGATTTTCTCTTAAAATGCGTGTAGATACACCACGGCAGGTTCCTCGCATACTCGCTGCACCATCGTATTGTGCTCTCAAATTGCAGATATTAAGATTAAAGCTTGTCAGTACATTCTGAAGGGTTTTGGGTTTGAAAAGAATTTATTTACACTGCTAATTTGTATTGTTTTTCCTTCAGTATGGCAAATCTTTTCTTTAAAATGATTGTCTTGCTTTTTACAGGGTGTGATGGTGGGTATGGGACAGAAGGACAGCTACGTTGGTGATGAGGCTCAGAGCAAAGGAGGTATCCTGACTCTGAAGTACCCCATTGAGCACGGTATTGTCACCAACTGGGATGACATGGAGAAGATCTGGCATCATACCTTCTACAACAAGCTGCGCGTCTCCCCTGAGGAGCACCCCGTCCTGCTTACTGAGGCTCCCCTGAACCCCAAAGCCAACAGAGAAAAGATGACCCAGGTTGGTTTAATGTTTGAAACGACGTGAATCTGCCTTTCGGTTGACCTTTTTAAACCTATTACTCTTCTCCTTAAGTTCATCCAACTCATTCACTTTATCCAGGCTTTATCTCCTCTGAACTCCTGAGTTTCTCATCTGTTGGAACCAGCAGGTTATTTCTTTCCCTGCCAGGTCTTTCTGCACTTTGTTTTGTTTGCAGTCTTTGTTTACACACCCCTCTCTCGCTCCATTTCTGACTTGTCTTTGTTTGAACTAACCGCATGGCCTGTAGCGACAACCTAATAGAACAAAACGGGGATTAAACCTTCATTTTCTCATTTCAGATCATGTTCGAGACCTTCAACAACCCAGCCATGTACGTTGTCGTCCGGGCCGTTCTGTCCCTGTATGCCTCCGGTCGTACTACTTGTATTGTGATGGACTCTGGTGATGGTGTGACCCACACTGTGCCCATCTACAAAGATTATGCCCTCCCTCATGCCACCCTCAGTCTGGACCTGGCTGGCCTTTACCTGACTGACTACCTCATGAAGATCCTGACTGAGAGAGGCTACCCTCAGTCTGGACCTGGCTGGCCTTTACCTGACTGACTACCTCATGAAGATCCTGACCGAGAGAGGCTACGGCTTCACTGCCACAGCCGAGAGAGAAATTGTCCGTGACATCAAGGAGATGCTCTTCTAAGTTTCCACTGACTTCTAGCAGGAGTTGAGCACTGCTGCCTCTTCTTCCTCTCTGGAGAAGAGCTACGAGCTGCCTGACTGACAGGTCGTCACCATTGGCGACGAAAGGTTCGGGTGCCCTGAGGCTCTCTTCCAGCCATCTTTCCTGCGTAAGAAGTTAACAAGCGCTGTATTTAGTGCAAATATACTGTTTACTGTGTCGTGGAAATTAGACAACACTCGCAGACTCTCAGGTGAAAAGGTTTATTACAGAAGGATGAATGCAGGATAGAAGAAAGCAGGATAAAATAATTAGAGCGCTCTTAGGCGTTTGTGCTGAACATCACCTATATATATGAAGTGCAGGGCACGATACATTTCTATGTACCCATAAGGAGCAGTTTGAGGCAGTTCAAACAGGCTTTGTTTCAGGGTCGAACCCTTAACAGAAAAACGTGCTTGTGTCTCTGTAAGCAGATAAATATTCTGTACTAATCTAAATGACATGACATGACCTTCTTTGACGTTATCCTCTGATGAACATGAACAGAACAAGAACAACAAAACTATTACAAAGTAAAAATGAATAATTTCCATCACAAGTGCTTCTGGAGACCTTGTCTAATACTGTATTGATCTTCAGTATGGAGTCCTGTGGAATCCACAACACCACCTTCAACTCCATCGTGAAGTGCGATATGGATATCCGTAAGGATCTGTATGCCTTCACTGTACTGTCCGGTGGTACCACCATGTACCCTGACATTGCAGACAGGATGCAGAAGGAAATCACATCCCTGGCCCCTAACACAATGAAAATTAAGGTGAGCTTGGTTTATCCATCACGGGTGGCTAATGAATGAAAATGCAGGTGAATGCTTTAATGTGAGACTAATGCTGGTCTTGTCTTTGCAGATCACTGCCCCATCTGATAGCATCATCTTCCATTGCATCATCTTCCAGCAGATGTGGATCAGCAAGCAGGTGTACGATGAGTCTGGACCCTCCAAAGTCCACTGCAAATGCTTCCAAACAGACTGTTACCACTTCACGCCGACTCAGTCTGCGCAGAGAAAAACCTGAAACGACAACATTGGCATGGCTTTTGGTATTTTTGACGCTTGACTCAGGATCTAAAAACTGGAACGGTGAAGGTGACTGCAACATTTTTCGGCAAATAAGTATCCCCGGAGTTCTACAATGCACATGAGGACTCAAAGTACTTTTTTATTTTTTATTTTATGCTTTATAGTCATGCCAAATGTTCATTAAATGCATTGCTCAGAAACGCATTTGCCTCTATGAACAATGTAGTATTGCTTATATGTAAGTTATGTAACGGAAAACGATGTCTGGGTTTTTATATTTTCAGCCTTATTCTTGGTCCTTTTGTTTTCTTTGTGTTACAGAATGGAAATACAAAGCGTTACCTTTTCAAAATGTAGTTCCATTCCCCTTGGGCAAACATAAAAGCTGTATGGAACACGGTGGTGCCGGACACGCGGTGGGGCCAACCTGTACACTGACTTAATTCAATTCCAATAAAAGTGCACGTGTAAGATGACATCGCTTTTGTCTAGAGTCTTTTATGAGTTTTTAAAAAGGTGAACAAGAAGCAAGTGCTGATGAAAGTCAGTGGTTCAGTTGATCACAGTGGTGATGCTGTAGCTCTAGTGTTCAGACTGAAATGAACTGCTATAAAACCTCATTGTGTCCACATTACAGATTCTGTATTGATATATGGTATGAAATATGATTTATTTGATCAATTTTATTTTGTCACTATGTTCCATGGAAAATGCAGGGGCATCACTCCCAGGAACAATTAAACTGTCCAGATTAAGTCTTAATATTTTTGTACTGAGTGTACATTAATGCTTCATTCAAACGGTTGCTGTCAAAGTATTTTACTTTAGAATCCTTTTGTTCTTTCAATCACAAAAAATACTTTGAAGAGACGCCCTTGTGTTGAATGATTACTGAATACGTGGTTCAAAAAGCAGGTTTCACTGGCTGATAAACTAGTTGGTTTACTCATATTAATGAACAGATTAGCTGTGTTGGGTTCATGAAAAGGATTTTACAGCAGATGGCTGTACTGACATCATCACCATCATCATCACCACCACACACACACACACACGTCATTAATAATCATATTATTAATATTAACTATTATTATTGTTGATGTTGATATTCATTTCATGTTGATGATCATCCATGATGGATGGATAGATGGATGTACACCATAATTAGTAATAATAAACAGCAAATAATAAATAAATCAGTAATATTACATAAAAAAGTAAGTCCAGAATAATCATCAGAAAACTTTCAAATAAACAATAATATGTAAATCTGACTGAACCGCAAGCTTTGCTGGCTGTCGTCATTCTTAGCAGCCATCGTGCTGTTAAATTCTGTATTTTATAATACTGCAGCACCTACATGCGCAAGAGTTGAGCAATGATTAGAGCAATTGGCAACAAAATATCATTTCAACCGAAGTAAGCCCTACATGGAACACCGGTTTTGGGTTAGACTGGGAAGAATTAGTGCCTGGTGGGACATGTTTGTCAATGAAGTTGTTCCTGAGGAATGGCGACCGAAATTTCAGGTGTCCAGATAGGCCCTGGTCCACCTCAGCAAAATACTACGTCCGTTTGGGGAAGGCGAGACGTCTGAAGGCACGGTTTGAGGTTCTGAGGAGGGCCATGGACATAAACATGAAGGACCTTCCGTTTGTTATTTATGCTTGTTTTGTACCTAACAGCTATTGAGAGAACGGACAGAACGGCTGAGAGAACGGACAACGAGACCACGGGAAACGAGTGAGACGTGTTGATAAGGTTTCTTGACCCATAAGCCATTTGAGCAGCCTACATTTAGAGCAGCATACAGCAGCCTACATTTTAAAAAAGCCTATCCCTTACGGCTTCATTACATAACGAGTGTGACCTATGCATCTGTTTTTACCATGATGTATTGTTTATGTTTTTACTGCAGTGTACTAATGGTACAAATAAATTCAATTATTTGAATTGGCATTGTGTTTGATTAAATGCATGCTAGCATACATGCTAGCCTCGATTATCCATATTTATACAGAAAAAAAACAACAAAAAAACATGACACGGAATATAGAATGATTAGAAAGTAATAAACACGATGTTTTAAAAAATAGCATATACTCAAACAAAAATATCAAGGTAAATATCAAAATTGTACCACAAACACAAAAGTCATAAATGATGTTTTAATTAAATTAGCATGAATACAAGCACAAAATATTGCAGGATATTTTGCTTCTCCAACCTACATCGGCACTGCTAGCTTACAAATTCAAACTATAAAATTGATTAAAAGATCTATCAGCAAGACAGTAAATAACCCGTACTGGTACCAGGAATGCATCCCACATGGAGGTTCCGTTGGTAACAATGTTCTTTATATTGACTAACATTAACCAATCATACCTAGTTCCCCTTTTTGTACGTCCAATCACAATCTTCCACACGTATTCCGATTACGTAATTTCCCATTATCTCCATGAACCTAAGTTTACTCATTTGGTACTGATCTAAACTCCCCTTATCTCTTGCTTCAGTCCATCATCGTTTTTGTCTGTATATATACTGTAGGGTCTAGGGTCTCTCTTTTCTAGCGGTTAGGTCCTTATCTGCTTTTGAGCTATTTCTACCTCGAGCAACAGACTTTTCTCTTGTCAGGGATGCGTGAGCATTCTTTTTTTTCCAGTTTCATTTTTATTGAACATTTCTACTGAACATTTCTGCTAAACATTTCTGTTGAACTGAACATTTCTGCTGAACATTTCTGTAGAATATTTCTACTGAACATTTCTGCTGAACATTTCTGCTGAACATTTCTGCTAAACATTTCTGTTGAACTGAACATTTCTGCTGAACATTTCTGTAGAATATTTCTACTGAACATTTCTGCTGAACATTTCTGCTGAACATTTCTGCTAAACATTTCTGTTGAACTGAACATTTCTGCTGAACATTTCTGTAGAATATTTCTACTGAACATTTCTGTTGAACATTTCTGCTGAACTAAACATTACTACTGAACATTTCTGCTGAACATTACTACTGAACATTTCTGCTGAACATTTCTGTAGAATATTTCTGCTGAACATTACTGCTGAACATTTCTGTAGAATATTTCTGCTGAACATTTCTACTGAACATTTCTGCTGAACATTTCTGCTGAACATTTCTGCTGAACATTTCTACTGAACATTTCTGCTGAACTGAATATTTCTGCTGAACTAAACATTTCTGCTGAACATTTCTACTGAACATTACTGCTGAACATTTCTGCTGAACTAAACATTTCTGCTGAACATTTCTACTGAACATTACTGCTGAATATTTCTGCTGAACTTAACATTACTGCTGAACATTTCTGTAGAATATTTCTGCTGAACATTTCTGCTGAACACTTCTGCTGAACTGAACATTACTGCTGAACATTTCTGTAGAATATTTCTGCTGAACATTTCTACTGAACTAAACATTTCTGCTGAACATTTCTGCTGAACTGAACATTACTGCTGAACATTTCTGTAGAATATTTCTGCTGAACTGAACATTTCTGCTGAACATTTCTGCTGAACTGAACATTACTGCTGAACATTTCTGTAGAATATTTCTGCTGAACTGAACATTTCTGCTGAACATTTCTGCTGAACTGAACATTACTGCTGAACATTTCTGTAGAATATTTCTGCTGAACTGAACATTTCTGCTGAACATTTCTACTGAACTTAACATTACTGCTGAACATTTCTGCTGAACTAAACATTACTGCTGAACATTTCTGCTGAACATTACTGCTGAACATTTCTGCTGAACTGAACATTACTGCTGAACATTTCTGTAGAATATTTCTGCTGAACATTTCTGTAGAATATTTCTGTAGAATATTTCTGCTGAACTGAACATTTCTGCTGAACTGAACATTTCTGCTGAACATTTCTGCTGAACTGAACATTTCTGCTGAACATTTCTGCTGAACATTTCTGCTGAACTAAACATTACTGCTGAACATTTCTGTAGAATATTTCTACTGAACATTACTGCTGAACATTTCTGCTGAACTAAACATTTCTGCTGAAAATTTCCGCTGAACACATCTACCAAACATGTCTGCTGAACATCACCTTTTCTCTTCTCTCCTCCACTCCCTTTCCCAAATATTCCATTGAGAAGAAAAAGGAAAACAAATTGAGCAACACACAGCAGTAAACATTCAGAGTTTTTTTTTCTTTTTATACTAAGGAAAACAAAATTAAAAGTGAGCATTCTAATGCGTATCTGCACGGTGCAGTTGTACCCCTTTTTAGTTGGCCATCTCTTCTATCTTTGCTCCTTGTGCTTGTAACTTATTCTATATTTTACGCGCTCTTCTAAATTAGACATATGGTCAGTCATCAACCCTGGGCCTTCCGAGGCGAACCCTGGATCTCCAAAGACAGTTGATACACACGAAACCCACTCTCACACTTTCCCCACATTTCTGCAGGTGTTCCTCCTATAAGTGCATTGCAAACTTCACAATGGCCTTTATGTTAATAATAGTAATGTGCTCAATACACACACTGTGAAACTTTATTCTGTAAAAGCAAAGAGAAATGTTTATTTTTTTTATTAATGTTAAACGTTAAAAACCTAAATTTCATGTGTGTGTGTGTGTGTTTGTGTGTGTGAAATTTTCCCCTGCGCCTGGGTACTTCCATCTTCAACAGTCCATCTCTCAGAACTTCCTCATTCTCATGACAGTGTGCTCTTACGCAACCACCACATCGTCTAGTGCAGGAGTGTTCAATGTTATGCGCAGAGGGCCGGTGTGGGTGCAGGTCAAGCAGTCAAGCAGGAGCCACACCTGATTCCACCTATTTAGTCAGCTGATCTTGAGCTTTCAGTAGACTCAGGTGTGGCTTCTGCTTGGTTTATAATGCACCACACATTCTCAATCGGAAACAGGTCAGGACTGCAGGGAGGCCATGCTAGCACCCGCACGCTCTGCTTACGCAACCATGCGCTTGTAATCCGGGCA
Organism: Ictalurus punctatus; assembly: GCF_001660625.3. Taxonomy (NCBI): domain Eukaryota; kingdom Metazoa; phylum Chordata; class Actinopteri; order Siluriformes; family Ictaluridae; genus Ictalurus; species Ictalurus punctatus. The sequence goes on along the minus strand of NC_030428.2, from coordinate 10,319,314 downwards.
GAATGTGGTTTGGCGTTGTCCTGCTCTGGATGGCAGCGTATGTTGCTCCAAAATGTGTACATATCTTTCTGCATTAACGATGCCCTCACAGATGTGCAAGTTACCCATGACATGGACACTGACACACCCGCATACCATGACAGACGCTGGCTTTTAGACCTGACGCTGATAACAGCTTGGATGGTCCTTTTCCTCTTTGGCCCAGAGAACATGATGGCTGTTTTGTCCAAAAACTATTTAAATGTTGACTCGTTGGACCACAAAACACGATTCCAATGTACTACTGTTCATCTCAGATGAGACCGAGCCCAGAGAAGTCGGCGGCACTTCTGGACATTGTTGATGTATGGATTTTGCTTTGCATAGTAAAGCATTAACTTGCATCTGTGGATGCAGCGGCGAATGGTGTTGACTGACAGAGGTTTACCAAAGTATTATGTCAGGATATCCATTACAGACTCGTGACAGTTTTTAAGACGGTGACATCTGAGGGATCGGAGATCACGTGCATTCAATAGTGATTTTCAGCCTCGCCCTTTACGCACCGAGATTTGACCGGATTCCTCGAATCTTTTAATTATATTGTGTCTCGTAGAAGGTGAAATGCTCAAGATCCTACCGATTTGTCTTTGGGGAATGTTGTTCTCATAGTGTTGGATTATTCGCTGACGCATCTGTTGGCAGATTGGCGAGCCTCGACCCATCCTTGCTCTTGAATGACTAGGCGTTTTTTGGAGGTTCCTTATATACTATGATTAGACGATTACCTCACCTGTTTCACATCACCTTCTTATTTCAACTCGTCACATCGCTATTAGTCCTAAATTGCCCTTGTCCCAACTTTTTTGGAACATGTTGCATGCATCAATTTCAAAATAAACGTTTACCCTTCAAAAAACTATGCAGTTGATTAGATAAAACTAAGTGTGGGCACAACTTAAAAAGGTGTGTTGGAATGAAATATAAAATAAATGCAAACTAATATAGAAGTATGTTTTAAAATGACTAGATTTTTCCCTTCAAACTAATAGACTTAATAAAATGGATGTCACTAGTGGGTCCCCACAGTATGTAAAAATATTAATAATGAAAAATGAATGTGTGATGTGTTTTTTTTGTTGTTGTTGTTCCTTTATTCATTAGTAAAACAAGTTTAACACTTGATGTGTATTAATAATTTGTAGTAAAATGATCATTCAACATAGAAATTCAATAGATATACAATGAATAGTCATGCAGAAGATCAGTCTTTACTTCCACGTATGGAAGCTAAAATTATAAGTAAGCAAATATACTGTAATTATAAATTGACCATTGCCTTCTTCATAGAATACGGTCAAAAAATGAATAAAAAATGTAAATAATTTGCGATTAGTTTTGCAGAGTTATGCTAATAATAAAATTACACCCTGACTTCTAACTCCGAGTAAAATCATTTTGCATTTTTAAAACATGCATATTTAAACTGCATGATTTTTTACCTTTAGGCATAATTTTGAAGTGCTACTTTTAATTCAGTTTTGAACTAATACCATCCATTCCACGTAATCAATACAAATTGGGCATACCGTAGTACATCACTTAAATTCTTCTTAATGAGGAGTTTGCTCAATCCCAAACAAATCTGAACGTGACATCTTTCATCTTGTCTTTGTAAACCGTATTAAATTTCTCAGTTTGGGCTTCAGTGAAAAAGTTCTTCCAGTCGCCAGCTACTCCTTAAGGAAAACACAAAACATGGGGGCATTTACATATTATTCCACAAGCCCAGAGACTTTTCTGTTGGAGATTTACATTTAGTCATTTAGGAGAAAACGTACAAAATGTTCTCATTTACCTTTCCTGAGAAACTCAGATTTCTTTTGATTCATGAACTCTTCTGGAACTAGAGAATAGTTGGACATCTTGTTCTTCTTCATGTTCTTGAACAGACAGTTCTCGGATATTTTCTCAATCACTTCTGGGCTCAGAGGCTTCTCAAGAAACTGGGCGAGTTTCGTGACACAGCCGTTCAAATCCTGCATGTATGTATGTATGATTATGTATGTATGATTGTATGTATGATTTATACATATGTATGTATGATTATGATTATGTCTCAGTGTTTATTGTGTAACAATAAATATCCATGCATAGGGTCTTATTATGAAAATAAATGGAGTTTAGAATACAGTTGGAAGCTGTAAAACTATAATGTACAGTATGAGATGTGCAGCAAATGCTTACGTCTATCATCTCCTCATATGAAATGTAGAAAATGTGATCTTTGTCTTTTGCCTTAAGCCAGCCCTTCACATGGTCAAACCATGAACCAAACATTACTGTGGACAGTGAAAATGTACACAGTATGTTATGAGTAAGCAGTAGAAGATGGATGGATGGATGGATGTTATGAGAACACTAGTACAGAAATGATAAATATAGTACAACTGCTACGAATTAGTCATTAATTCCAGTGTAACTAACAGGAAAGGTATGCAATCCCAAGAGTTATACATGTTCATAATTCAGCTTCTAGTTTAATCATTTATTGCATATAAATAAAAAGAATTCATATTAGCTGTAATATCCCATTTTGCGATACACTGTAGCCTGTATATTCAACTTCACATTTTGTGCTTTTGATTATGTTCATAAGAGCCTCATAAAAGCCCAGTTGGAAACGTGAAGTGAAAATGGTATAATAGTTTTACTTTTGCCGTTCAGAAACTTTTCCAGAAACTCGTCAACAGTGCCTGGATTGACCAGGTATGAAGCCATTCCATAGTAGTGGAAGGAGGATGTAAACACGTCCTTAGGGTTTCGCATTGTGTAAATGACCTGGAAGATAATTGGAGAGGTGCTGTCATTTGTCACTTTACTAAAAATATAGATTGAACAGGATATTGTTACTAAATGGTTGTGTTCCAGTTAGTATATTTTCATTCTTAATACTTGCATACAGTATATACATTATAGTAAATACAATGGTGAGTATATAACATATCTATCAGCATTTCAGCACTCAGGACAGTTCAAACCATTGAAATTAGTAAGCTTGATGTCATCACTGACTGTGTTTACATGCACATCAAATTCCGTTTAAGGTCTATATTCGGGTTGCAGCCATATTCTGAATACGATGTTCATATGCGTACAGGCATCGGAATATTCCTGTGTACAGGGTTATTGTAAATATGAATAAATTGCCATTCCTAAATACCTAGCCTACAACTAAACATCTGTTAGTACCCACAATTCCTTGAAGACTGAGCACGTGCATATATCTCCTTTTAGTGGATATTCTGAATAAGGTGTTTACATGCAACAAATTTCCAATTAAAACAGGTATATTCCAGGGCTGGGAATCGAAATTTGGGGAATCTGAATATTATCTTAATCTTAATCGCGCAATCAGATTGCGGCATTTCAATGACTCAATGCTAAACAGAATATTTCCAAATTAAGATTAATATCAGAATATTAATGTGCATGTACACGTAGTCATTGTTGTCCTTCACTTAGTTACACAGGGTGGATTTCTCTAGTGTGAATAGATGGCTCATACAAGCATGTTAAATAAATCGGGACAGTGGAAGTATAAGGTTTTACCTGAGAATTCAAAAAAGTTTTAAACCACAGTTTTGTTTTTGTAAAACTTTTCCCACATATAGGGGCATGTAAATAAAACAGAATAATAACTCATTTTTGCAAACAGATGGGACCTTATAATAATACCAAGGTCTTGAAATACAAATAGATAAACATGATGTACATTTCTTTTTTAAAAACAGGACTGGGAATTGTGGAAATGAAAATTCCAGTCACAAGTGTACTTGCTTGTAATCCAAATATGTGAATGTAACAATACATGGTACTGAAATTGTATATGGAGCAATATATGGTACTATGTAGTACTGAAATGGTACCATATATATCATATGGTACCTATGTACCATATATTGCACCGTATACAGTGGGAGAAATAAGCATTGAACATGTCAACATTTATTTCAGTAAATATATTTCCAATGAGGCTATTCACATGAAATTTGCACCAGACATCAGTATTAACTCAAGAAATCCAGAAATATAAAGAATTCACAACATTAAAGTACAAATAAAGTTATGTATAATAAAGTGGAATGACACGGGAAAGAAGTATTGAACTTTCTAAGAAAAAGCGGTTCTCCAAGGCAAGGTAAGGCATCTGTGCAAATTAATATCAGCGGGGTTAGTAAATTGATGGTGTATAAAAAGGCTTTTCGTTACCAAGGTGTCACACACGAAACATCCCATGATGGGTAAAAGCAAAGAGCTCTCCCAAGACCTTCGCAACCTTATTGTTGCAAAACATATCGATAGAATCAGATACAGACGTATTTCAAAACTTCTGAATCCTCCAGTAAGCGCCACTGGGGCCATTATCCGCACGTGGAAGCAACATCACTCCATCATCAACCGGCCACGCACAGGAGCTCCTCACAAGATTTCTGACCAGGGAGTCAGAAGAATAGTAAAAAGTGTAGCCCAAGAGCCAAGGACCACTCGGAAAGAGCTCCAGAAACACTCGGAGGCAGCAGGTACCATCGTCACAGAGAAAACAATAGGCAATGCACTCCACTGCTCACGCTCACCTGCAAGACTCCATTACTAAAGAAAAGGCATGTTGAAGCCCATTTAAAGTTTGCTGCAAATCATTTGGACAGGCCTATGAAATACTGTGAGAGTGTAGTCTGGTCAGATGAGGGCAAAATTGAACTTTTTGACTGTCATCCTGCACACCATGTTTGGAGAAGAAATGGCACTGCACATCACCCTGAAAACACTACACCAACAGTGAAGTTTGGAGGGGGAGGCATCATGGTGTGGGGCTGTTCTTCATCGCATGGTACTGGCAGACTTCATATAATTGAAGGAACGATGAATGGAGCCCTTTACCGGGAGATTCTTGAGAAGAATCTGCTGCCATCCACCAGGATGATGAAGATGAGACGTGGGTGGAGCTTCCAGCAGGACAACCATCCAAAGCATACAGCAAAGGAAAATCTCAATTGGTTTCAGTGAAAAAAAATCAAGCTGTTAGATTGGCCCAGTCAATCACCTGACTTCAATCCAATTGAACGAGATTTAAAGACAATATGTTTAGAAGAATCGGCCAAAATCACACCTGGATACGGCGGCCAATTAATTTCTTCATACAGGAAGCGTCTTGAAGCTGTCATTACAAACAAAGGCTTCTCCACTAAGTATTAAATACATTTCAGTTAGTGTGTTCAGTACTTTTTTCCTGTCATATTTCACTTTATTACACATAACTTCATTTATGGACTTTAATGTTTGGATTTCTTTATATGTGTGGATTTCTTGAGTTAATACTGATGTCTGGTGAAGATTTCATGTGAATAACCTCATTGGAAATATATTTACTGAAAAAAATGTTGACTTGTTCAATACTTCCCACTGTATATACATATATATGGTACAACATATGGTACACTTGCTTTGCTGGCCAAGTTACCTACACACCAACTAATCATTTTAGTCAGAACATAATTGGAAGAGGGCATCCTAATACTTTTGGCTTGACTTGGAAATAGGATTCGTTCATCATGCCATAGTGAAAGTGGGTCGCAAAGATGCGTGGAGAGGGCCTTTGCTCCAGATTGAGTATCTTAGCCCGGTGCTCTTCCAGCCATGGAACCCGGTCCCAGTTTGGTATAGTGTGTACCGGCGTGAGATCTCCCTCACTGTGGATCAGAGGAACAATCTCCTGCATCCATGTTGTGCCTACAGAGAACAAAAAAAAACAGAGTCCAAATTATAATCCAGTGACACAGGTCAGTTGGAAACAAGACTAATGCTGCACATCTGGGCAAAGTCAAAGTGTTGTAATAGAACCTGTAATGTTCATGTACAGTTGAGGTCATAAGATTACATATGCCTTGCAGAATCTGCAAGATGTTAACAAGATTTTTTTTAAATGAAAAAATGGTTCATTTGTGTAAATTCAGTTATTATTGTGTCTTGTGGACTATATGTAAACATCTGTTATTATGTGAAATAGTTCAGTTCAGTACTAAATAAAAAATGAAATGCAATTTTTATTATCTTTCTTTTTTCTTTTTCTTTTTCTTATTAACATTTTGCAGAATCTGCAAGGCGTATGTAAACTTATGACCACGACTGTAAGTCCAGCGGGGTGCAGAGGAGCACTGAGTTCATTTCTTTTAGTACTGTTTCAAAAACTATATCTTTTTCATTTAACCCTGTTACGTGTATAAGCACTGAAGATCTGCAGAGGACATTCTAAGGTCAATGTGACTTATTGCAGCTACACAATTTTTGTGTGATTACTATTTCAACACGTTGTGTTAAATTATCCAATAATTGTGTTAAAATAAGAAAAACATTTCACACGAGTAACCAACACAGCATGTGTTAAATTATTGTCCAATCACGTTGCGGACTGCGCGGGACTGAACGTTCGTTGCTTTGACCTTTTGATTGTGATGGCAGGGTCTGAGTCCTGAGGTGAGGAAACCAAATGAGCACAGGTAAATAAGTGTTCACTATTTAACATTAACGCTGCTGAAAATGCCTCACCGAGTTTGTGATGTTTAGGCAGGGAGCGCTTGAAAGTGTATTCGTTGTAAAACAGTAACTCGGGGAGTGATAATTAAGTTTACCTATCGCAACGGCTTCGAAAGTGAACATCATGTACTGTTGATCAGTGTTCCGTTACACTACTAGTGTCTGAGGATATGGACTGAGGTTATTTTGTAATTCTCTGGCTCTGCACCTTATCTGATGCTCCAAGTTAGGGTTAGCTAGCTGGATGCTGTCACCAATGACAGTAGGGATGAGTGATTCTAACCTAGACGCTCACTTGAGATGATAACTTTATTACGATATTACTTTAGCATACAGCTCGCAGTAATGTTAGATATTCCCATGACCTTTTAAGAGTAAACCTAAGCATTAATCTAGCATTACAGCTGTTCACCATGATTTCATACAGAGAGTGGGTTCATGTTACTTACATTTAGCAAGTGTTTTGGACAAGGCAAGCCGTAGTAATTAGTATTAGGAGGATGGGTTAGGGCCGTGTTTCTTCATGCATTCGGTGAATGTTAATGCTGGGTAACAGGTGCAGACAGTCAGTGGCTAACGGAACTTAGCTAGCTCAGTAATGGCGAGGCCAAAAGTTCTTCACAAGGTGACAGAAAGAGAGGATGTGGGTTACAGTAGGTTGTAATGCTTTTCTCTATCTCTGTAATGTTGGTTGACTTAATTATATTGTTCAAAAAAAATTGGCGGTGAGGCGCTAAAGGCAGGAAAATAATTATTAGCAAGTTAGCTAGATTTTCCTGGTGAGTCTACAGTGCCATTTTGCTCATTAGGAGAGTGGAGGACACATTTCCAAAATTACACATTTTGGGATTCTGTAACGCAATTTTTCAGTTAAAGCCCAAATGTTTTTGCCCATATTTTCTAGCTAATAACTAACCAACACTCTTTTTGCTCTTTTACAGCTTTTCAAACGGAAGCGAGTGGGACTCTTGTCTTCCCAGATGGCAGGGAGATCTGTAAGAAAATGCATCATCTCCAGTTCTTACATCTGTCAAATGTTTAAATGATTTTAATAAACATCACCTGAATTTCATGCAATTGTTTGTTTATTTTGTGAGCATTTTAGTACAATTTTAGCATACAAACAAATTGCATTTTAGGATAACTGTAGGGGGGAAAGTATAAACAACATATAGCTGTCAGTGCAGACCAGTGCTGCCAACTTTTTTGAGAAAAAAGCACCTAGCAGCTTTCTGGACAAACCTTAGCGACTTTCCAAATGTCTCCAGTACTGTCCTGTAAGCGCGAGGTCTTGCTTTCCCGCTGCACTCTCACCTCTCTCTGCGTCTGCTCTGTTCAGTGAGTGACCGAGAGCCGGAGATTTAACGACGTCACGGATAACGAGACGCGCCCTTCGTCCCAATTTACATCCTTCATATACGAATGTTTATAGAACGCGAGACGAATGGAATGCAACATGTTTTACATGTAAAATAGTCCACGTTATTACAGTCTAGTTCTCTTGTTCAAAGTAGTTACAGTGGTCAGAAACATTTTTCATCATTCATGTTCCAGACCTGTCCGTTATATAGTTTTATAAAAGTTATTTTTAAAAAAATCAAAACTTATGAAAAGTAATTAAAGTACAAAAACACAAAAGCAAAAACAAATCTATCTATCTATCTATCTATCAAAAACAGATTATATTAGCGATTACAAATTAGGTATATTATATATATATATAGATGGATAGATAGATGGCGGGGAGCGTGCCACATGATACGGAAGGCTTGGGGGGCTTTGGTTACAAAAGGTTGAGAACCTCTGCACTAGACGGTAGAGTATACAGTACATAGTGTAAGTGTATAGTACGTCATTTGGGACACAACTTTAGTATTTACTCTCCAAAGCGTGTTCTCGGAACAGAAGTCATGTAATGAGTAAACGCATCCCTTGCCGTGCGCAGACCAACTAATCCATAATGAGATTCATTGACAACGATTTTCATAATAAATAGTATTATCGATTTTTATCGATTAGTTGTTGCAGCTCTACAAAAAACACAGTAATATAACCAAGGAAAACATGACTTTGTGCGTGATTCAGAAAACTTTGAATTCATGAGTCAGTTTTGTGCAATATAATTTTGCATGTGTTTTTAAATGTTTGATTCACGCTTATTATTCTTCGATCCGTGACTGCAAAACTTTTGACGGAAAATGAATCCCATAATAAGTGTACTAACACACTGATTGTGTTGAAAGCAACACAAAATTTGTTGTCCTTAACCAGACACGCAGGTGTGTTCAAAATGTACATTTTTTAAAAGATTGAATGATTGTAGTTGCAACACTGCAAACATGCCTCAAACTGTCTGAAATGTGAGCTCGTGTGCACCCAGATTAATTATCTAACACATACAAACATTATTAACATGTGTCAAGTTAGTGGCTGCAAATACTTTTAGGTGTTATGTTCAGTGATTGCTCTAGTCTCTAAACTGTTCCAAAAACCCACATGATAAAATCTTGAATGATGGAATGAGGAAGTCTGTGTAGTAAATTTCCTTACCGGATTTAGGATAGGTGACAATAAGGACATCGTCTGGTCGGAAAGTGAAATCCTCATAATATTTCAAGCTGTTGGAGGGGTGCAAATTTTTTGGCACATACACCCCTTTATACTCGGCATATAAATCTGCTTCTGTCATTTCAGTAAAAGTAGGAGAGACTCAGGCTCCTTTTCCTTAACTTCGATCTTTGCTCTGATTCTTTTCTGCTCCACCCGAGTGAACCGAGTGTTCATTTTCTATTGAATTCCGACTCTTTAAAGTGAGTCAGACCATTTGGCTCAGTTCCTTCAAGGGTCAAGCGGTGGTCGCTGCTAGTGATGTGTCGTCAATGAGCGATTCGTTCATTTTGAATGAATCTTTAATATGACTCGTGAGCAACGAGTTTTCTCAGAGAGTGATTCGTTCATTTTTGACCGCGCATGCGCTGTAACATCCCTATAGGTTCTGTACTAGTGATGGGAAGTTCGGATCAGTTTACTGACTCGGATCTTTTAATCTCGTTCAGCAAAATCAACGAATCTTTTTTTCCGAGTCATTTCGTTCATTTCAGCAGAATATAATTAAAATGTTTACATGTTCAATTCCCCAACACATCTAGTACTTACACAAACGTTGATCACATTTGGAATAAAATATAAAATATAGGCTAATGCAGCCAAGGCTGAATTATGAGAAACAGAAATGATTCATTAATAGCTTAGCTTGTATTCAGGCTATGCAGTCTGTTAGTTCAGGGGTTCCCAAACTTTTCCAGGGCAAGGCCCCCCAAATGGCATTTTTGCCATTTTGCATGATGTCTTTAAAACACATTAAAATATAGAATTAAATATAAAATATAAAATACAGACTTCTGAATATATCCCCCCCCTTTTTTTAATTAATAATTACATCTTACATCTTTACATTACATTACATTAGTAATTTTATAAATATACAGATAAATATATATATATATATATATATATATATATATATATCATGTATTTATTTATTTTTCACACCAAATTGCTGAGGACCCCCGGGCGCCCCCTGGCGGCACCCAATGGGGCCGCAGCGCCCACTTTGAAAACCACTGTGTTAGTTCACTTCACCTTCCGATCCGAGTAGTCTTTTTCCTGTACAGAACCTATGGGGATGTTGCTGCGCATGCATGTATGCAATGAACGGATCACTCTCTGAGACAACTCGTTGTTTCTGAGTCATATTAAAGATTCGTTCAAAATGAGCGAATCATTCATGAACGACACATCACTCTTCTGTACCAGAAACAGAAATGATTCGTTCACGTCTGAAGTCTTCGGGTTCGAGTCATTCATTCTTCCGGTGACCGCCGCATGCTCAGATGTTTTCTAATTAAATTGAAGTTCATGAGGGCAGCATGGTGGTGCACGTGGTAGGATTGCTGCTTCACAGCTCCAGGGTACCTGGTTCAATCCTAAGCTTAGGTTACTGTCTGCTTGGGTTTCCTCTGGGTTCTCTGGTTTCCTTGCACCGTCGAAAAACATGTATGTAGGCTGAACGGCTATATATATATAGTATATATCAAAAACTGATATATATACACACATACAAAATTTTTATGAACAATTCCCTCTAGCCACTCTGTTGAAACTACATGCTGTATGTATTTCTTGTGAATTGCATTTTAAGGGAAATGACAGAGCTATTTTCAGCACCAGTAGAATATAAACAAAACATGAGAAATGACACCCCCCCAGCCCCCCCCCCCCCCCAAAAAAAAAAAAAAAAACTAGCCATATCCATTGCCAATATCACAAACCACACTTTTCATGATGTATCTTTGAAACAACTAGATTATAATAGATCTTATTATACACTGCATAGACAAACCCAGCTGTTGGCTCATACGCTCCACCCATGAGCCACAGAGTGTCTGAAATCCTTTGTACAACTTTCCAAGCCTCAGACTTCAGGGTCGTGAAGGAATATTAATATCTCATTATTAATTATTAATGAAACCGCTTTAGACAACTTTAATTGATTATAATACAGTTGACACTGACTCTTCTCCTTGCAGAAGACTTCAAGACATCCACAGTTTTGACGAAAGGATATTTACAAAATAATTTACCGTTTGTTTCGGTCGTTTCTTAAACGTTGAACTATGACTAACCTTTTACTATAATTTAATGATTCCAGTAACTATAATATTCTCATCTTTATTGCTAAACAGCGTAGATATAAACTACGAATTCTACTCTACAAGGCATTGTTTTCCTGAGGGTATTGGATCACTGGACATAGGGTTTACCCAGCAGTGATGCCTGATGATAAATGTAAAGTTATATATATATATATATATATGGAGTGCTATAAAAATACACCATTCTACCACTCTACTAAAACATTTTATGTTGATTGCCTTTCGTAATATTATCCAAAGATTAGTTTACAAGCGCATCATGACACTGTATATGTCATGCCATGTAAACTCATAATGATGGTACCATGAAGAGCACAGAACACATGAGGGAACAGCAGTGTTCATAGAACTCCCAGAACCCCTCAGAGTCCAGACATACATTCTTCACTCTAGTAACTACTTACATTCCCTTTCAGTTTTACTGTATAATTCATAGTAGTTAACGGAGCTTAAGATGAATGAGTGAACAAGAAGCAAAGACACACTCTCCCGAGCACATGCGTTCTCCGTCACGCTTTCTCTTTCCATTCTTTCTTTTCAGCTCTTGTTTGTCCATTCTTTTCTCATCTTTTCTTGCTTTCTCCCCCATCTCCCCCTGCATCCTACACTTACTGAGACTGAAGAAGAAAAAGAAAGTGGAACAGAGATCTCTCATACAACCTTAAAAAGAGTAGCAAAACGTTAAAATTGTTTCATGACAGTTTACCGTTTTGAATGAAAGCAAATGAATTGTGCTGTGTTTTAAAATTTGTTTTATTGTTATTATTATTTAGGCACATTGATCGATTAATAATACTTTTTACTACAAATATGGTGTCCGTATGTTAAACAGATGACAAAAATGACGTAAAAATGATATAAAAGGAAAATCGTGGAATAAGCATCAGTTCCATAAAACACCACAATAGCGTTTTAAAAAACATTTATAAAATGGTGTCTTCACACAAAAACACAGGAGGATAAAATCTTGGCATTTTCCCAGAACAGCTTCAAAGTGCATGTGTGAGATGGGTTGGCACACTCAGCGATTTGGCACTGTGTCTTCGCGAATTCTTTCAGACCGGGCAACTAGCAACTGAGTTTGGTCTCCAGCCTTCTGAATGAGCTCCCTGCCACTAGATGTGAAAATAATAACCACTGTTTTAGGCTTTACATTGATGAATAATTCTTCATGTTGCAGAAATGGATTGTAATATTCACATCATGAATTTATCATCGTGATTCGAGTCGACTCACGTATGGTAGTCCAAGCCAACCAATCTGTGGCCATTGACTGCCAGAAGTCGATCGCCTGGCCGCAGTCTCTGACTCAGAGCTGCAGGAGACCCTGGGCTCACAGATTTAATATAGATCCCATTCATCTTCATTGGTGTTTCCTGATAACAGAACAAATGGAATAATATTTCACAGACTCACAGAGCTTTCACAGAGCTTCTTGAGAAGAACAATCACAAAATGGACAAAATGCTATATTGACTGGGATATGCTTTCCATTAAAATTGAGCAGCATTTGATGTGATATGATTAAACATTGTTCTACATTATTTTGATTGCTAGTATGTTGATTGAATCATCAGAACAGCTGGAAACACTCATGCAGAACATCTGAGACATCTGTTCAAGATGTTCACATTATGCATTAAAATTCTGGCTCATTTTCACATTACAGTCAATTATCATTTATACTTTTAAAATGTTATCTCATGCAGCTCTCTCTCTCATATATATGTGTGTGTATATATATATATATATATATATATATATATATACACATATATATATGAGAGAGAGCTGCACAATTTATATTTATATATATATGTATGTATGTATGTATGTATGTATGTATGTATATTTGCCCATGATGTCCTGCTGTGCTACATTAAAAGAATGCTTAAAAGAATTGTTCTGTATTCTACCACAAGGGGGCGCACGTTACATAACAAATGGCTTTGTTTGTGTGTGCGTTTGTGCGTGTGTGTGTGTGTGTGTGTGTGTGAGAGAGAGAGAGAGAGAGAGAGAGAGAGAGAGAGAGAGAATAAACTGGACAAACCGGTGCATTAATATCATAAACAGATTGATATTCAAAATGTCTCACAAGAATGTTTTTTTCTCTCTCTCTCTCGAAAACCTTGGACCACTCCATGAATTTAACCCATTAACTCAGATGTAGTAAGCAGGCCAAGACTTTATCTGTAACCTTCTTTAGTTTAACTAAGAGGGCAATATAGCTAACAAGTAGGGGAGAGCGGGGTACATCCGAACACGGGGCACATTCTAACAGACTTTATTCAGTAGTTTCCATGTACATTGGCATGACGAAACTTCCTGTCTTTTCTGGTTGCCATACCAACACTGTGTGTAAAAAAATCGCATCAAAATTCTAACGACTTTGGAAGATATCAAGGGAAGATCATTTTACCATGGCGTGTGTAAAAGTTCACAGACGTTCATTTTCAGCTGTGTTTAGCGTTAATTTAAAACAAGGCAGGTTTAGTATAATGTTTCATCTTTAATCGCTCCGTTATAATCCTACATAGTCTCTAAATGCTTATATAGCCTACAGAATTGAATAGTCCGGTCCGAATCTCACGTTGTAACGCTGTGTTAAAACGTGCCCCGCTATTACAAGAAACTATGCTATTCCATGCAGTTAGCCATGTAAATTCACACGATTCCTTTTTATGATTTTATTTACTGCAGCTTGAGAAACAGATCAAGAAAGACAGACAGGGGTGTACCTGTGTGTGTGTGTGTGTGTGTGTGTGTGTGTGTGTGTATGGCTGTTTCTCTTTGCCTTCATTATGTTGGCCTTCACTTCGGCTTTGTTCTGTGTTCACTGTCAAGCACTAAAATTTATAGTATGTACTGTAAATGTACATTATTTCATTCGCCTTTATGATTTTATAAATGTTTTTGCTGACATAATATCATAGTTTATCGTGTATGTTTTTTTTTTCTTTTAATTAAATCAGATTAAATTGTTAGAGCAGGATTTTAAGCCGTCGTATGGTCATGTTACAACATTCCCCACCTATTGGGGCGCTTTCTAACATTTCACTTCTCTTCATTCCGGTTAAATAATGGAATTTTATTATTTTTTTTACATGTTTCATTCATAAAACAAGACCAAATATCTGTATCAGACATTAGTCAAATTCATGCAAAAAAAGAAAGTACTTTAATTGAGAAAGCAAAAAGTTGTGCCCCGCTCTTCTCTGAAGAATGATAGCCGCGGGTTTAGTATCATCAAACTACAGGTCTAAATCATCACACACTTGACTCAAAAGACATTGCTTGCCATAGTTTGAAATATCATGGATGTAAACAATTCGCAGAATAAGATATACAGTGGGGGAAATAAGTATTGGACGCGTCAACATTTTTTTTTTTCAGTAAATATATTTCCAATGAGGCTATTCGCATGAAAATTTCACCAGACATCAGTATTAACTCAAGAAATCTGGAAATATAAAGAATTCACAACATTAAAGTCCGTAAATAAAGTTATGTGGAATAAAGAGGAACAACACAGGAAAAAAGTACTGAACACACTAACTGAAATGTATGTAATACTTAGTGGAGAAGCCTTTGTTTGTAATGACAGCTTCAAGACGCTTCCTGTATGAAGAAATTAATGGGCCGCAGTATCCAGGTGTGATTTTGGCCCATTCTTCTAAACATATTGTCTTTAAATCTCGTTCAATTGGATTCAAGTCAGGTGATTGACTGGGCCAATCTAACAGCTTGATTTTTTTCACTGAAACCAATTGAGCGTCTCCTTTTCTGGATGCTTTGAATCGTTGTCCTGCTGGAAGATCCACCCACGTCTCATCTTCATCATCCTGGTGGATGGCAGCAGATTCTTCTCAAGAATCTCCCTGTAAAGGGCTCCATTCATCGTTCCTTCAATTATATGAAGTCTGCCAGCACCATGCGATGAAGAACAGCCCCACACCATGATGCCTCCCCCTCCAAACTTCACTGTTGTAGTGTTTTTAGGGTGATATATTTACTGGAAAAAATGTTGACACATCCAATACTTATTTCCTCCAGTGTAATAACAGAATACATATGTATACATATAATTTGACAAAATCAAACTCAAACTAGGACGGCATACATAATAGCAGAGCATGTAGCATTGCTGCCTCCCAGCTCCAGAGTCACGGATTCAGTCCTGAGCTCGAGTTACTGTCAGTGCAGTATAGGTAGATTGGCTACACTAAACCTAACTGACCGCAGTTGTGAACGAGTGTGTGTATGTGTTTGCGCCTGGTGCACCGCACTGCAGTGGAGTGGCTGATGGGAACACACACACACTGTCAAAACCACTTAAGCAAGTCTATTTGAGATTATTTAACAGCTCAAAGGAAATTGAGGAAATCGTGTGATTAGTACTAGCCTTGTAGCTTTAGTGCAAACTAAAGAAGGAAATTACAAATAAATTAAAGAAATATTTAAAAAAAAAACATGTCTTGGCTGTCTGACAATCTTTAAGGAAAGGGGGAAATCTAGTGTAAGTTGTGTAAACTTCATTTTAGCCAAACTTTAAACCCTTTAAGGAAATAAGATCCTATCAGAAAGATCTACCAAAGTTCTCACCACCCCATCCACTAGAGACAGTCCTAATCCTCCAGGGCCCTTCAACAGCTCCACCACAAACACGTCATCATCGCCGACTCCATGCCTTCCACATCCTCCTACAGATTCAAGCAAATGAAACGTCATTCAATCAATACAATGACTATTGTATTAGATTATTAGACCTGCCGTATTAATGGATCCTATAGTTAATCTATAGCAACATAAGTGCTGCTAAGATTTTCATCCCAAACTTATCTTCTCTAATATTTCCTGAACTTCCTCACCTTCCTCATGCTTGGTTGTATCACAGCTCTGGGGAGTGTGATGGTGGGACTGCATATCCTGGCATTCGGTCCTGGACTCTGAGCTCAGTGGTGTGTTAGGTGGGGTGAGCAAGCACGAGGTTTCCAGTGCTAAGTGCTTAGTTTTGCTGTTGTGGTTCGTCTCTTTGTCCTGTAGATCCAGAGCCTTTATCTTTTGGGTAAGCACAACTTCACACACGCCCTCGTCACCTGATACTGAAGAACAAGTGGAAGAATCACAGTTCTTAGGCAGCATCAATAGTGTGTGTCCTTGTTCCAGATGGGCTTTTGGAAAAACGTCCATTTTGGTGCGTTTGGCTTCCAGGGGTACGGCGGATTCACGCTACACAACAGATCATAAGAAGTAGATGGTTTCATTAAATTTTTTTTTATTAATAATAATAATAATAACAAGTCAAAATAGCAAGGGTTAAAGTTAGAAGTAAGGGCGGGGTTAATGATTAATCCCAAATCTGTGAGAGATTCAGGAGCAGTTTTCTAATTCAATTCACTCAGTATCCAAATTTTACAATAATTGTAGATTTAAGGCCACTTTTTAGGTACATATACTAAATAAACCGCTGTTATTACGTCTGTGTTTGTCATCTCTCTAATGTCTCACAAGTAAAATCCAACTTTCATGTTTTTTTTCTTAAGCTAAAAAAGAGCAAGTCCTGCAATTACAATTTGCTCCAATTACAAGTATTAGCATAATGAGTCGAAAAAGCCATGTTGGAAGTTATTTTTATTGGAAGTTATTGGAAGTTATTATTATATGTTGGAAGTTGTCAACCTAAGAATGACTGGCATAATTGGATATAATATACACAATACAATAACCTAATCATGATAATGTTTGCACTATTTATTTAGACAGTTGAAGAACGTCTAATCTATCAGTCTTATAGTTTATTTCTTTTTTTAATTAATATGATAAGTTTTATTCATGTGTAAAAAAATTATTGACACCCCAGAGAATATTTAATGTATATACTAACAGACTGCCATTATTTAAAAAATAAAATAAAATAATAATAATTTAAAAAAAAAACATACTAGGATATGGGACCTGGTTGCCTTGGCTAGGTAAGGATTTTTCAACATGATATTGATTTTTTTTTTAAAGGGTAACAATAATTCTGGAGTGGACTGTAATTATTATTAAATATCACTGCTTACGTGAGCACATTGTGCAGTTGATGCTCCAACATTAAGTGCCTTGATGACTGCCTGAAGCTGCACGAGTTCTTCAATGAGCCTTGTATCTCTAATAGGCTTTTTAAAGTTCATCTGAAAGCCATCGATGGGCAGGACAAGAGGCGGGTGGTCATCAAAGCTTTCAAGGATATCAGCTGGTGGACAGAAAAAAGGTGCATTGTGTATTTACGGTAATAACACAGAAACAATGCAATCTCAAACTGCACTGCTGCAGTTTCAAATCACAGTCAGCGGAAAAAGTCTTGATCTTCCCTGTGTCAGTCTGACAACAAATCTGAGATCTTCTGCTGCAGAGCAATCTCACTATCATATATCAATGTCACTGTCTACATTTCTCACCAGTTCGGCATGCTGCGTCGGCGTCGGCGCTGCAGGGCGTCCATGCAGAGGGGCAGGGCCGGCGTGGGTTGTACTCCCTCAGCATGTGGTGAAGCTGAGCAGGGCTAAGTAAGGAAAACTCTGTCCTCAAAGAACCCCATGATGCCTGCACAGAGGAACACATGGATGTACTTAGGCAAGTTAGGAACAGTTTGCGATTTTTAGAACCCTCTGCTGCCTGTAATGCAACTGACCCTCCCACTCTGTTGAAATTACATCTGCCCGATGAGTTGATTTTCAAAGTAAATGGATGAATATTCAGTGTAAAGGGATGGAGCTGAGCAGATCTGTTTCAGCTGAGAGGAGAGTTCATTTCTAGTTCATAATCACCCTGAACCAGCCAATTCCACTGTATAACAATACTGCAACTTTCCAAGCAGCATTTTCTAATCTTAGCAGAAATGCATTATAAACTGCACAGTCCTGTTTATGCCAAACAACCCCCTTCCAAACCCATCCATTCATCCATTTTCTATACCACTTATCCTACAGAGAGTTGTAGGGGAGTTTGTTATCTATCCCAGGGAACCAAACCATCACAGGACACAATCGCACACACGTTCACACACTACAGACAATTTGGAAATGCCAATCAGCATACAGTCTTTGGACTGGAGGAGGATTAACCGGAGGAAACCCCCAAAGCACAGGGAGAACATGCAAGCTCAGCGTGCACAGGGGATTCGAACCGCCAACCTCACAGCTTTGTGTGAGGCAAATTTCTGCTAACTTCTAAGCCCCCAGTGAACCAAAATGTATGCCCTAAATGGTGAAATTATTGGTTCAGATGAAAAACTGGCTACAAGTAATGTAAGGAATGTAAAGCAAAATATGAAAGATGGGTATGAGAGTTTAACTGTAAGTGTTTAGTTATTTTGCCATTTATTCATTGACAGAGACGTTCACCAAAACGATTTCCAACTGAGGCAGAATTTAGTCCTGGCACGTGCACTAAATGATCACTTGAGGGTTAAGAATATTGCTCAAGGGCCAGAAAGTAGCTCTCTTGAAGCCCTTGGATTTTAACTCAAATTTCACTGGTCATAGCGTGGTGCAGGGATGACGTCATTTTGTACCTGAACCCGGAAGTTAGCGTCACACTGGTCCCCTTGACAAAAACCCAATAGGATTTTCCCATAGACTTCTGTGATTGACAAAAGTTTACAGTACTAACACGTTTGTGTCCATCAAGATAATTTTCACAAATTGAACACAACTTTTATGTAGTTTGAAGCCTAAATACAATCGCCAGAAATAAACATCTAACCATACGCTATAAACGAACTACACCACGGTCGCTCAACTTCAACATCACCGTCACCAAGCTTCCCACAACTTCTCCAAACTCGATTTAAAACGCTTTCCATAATACGGGTTTACTCTGTGAATGAATCTTCATCCACGTTTCATCCATGCCCATGTTGCATTATTTTTGAGAAAATTCCATTTGTTTATACGCGCATCTCTTTTGGATGTTTTTTCACTGGGGAATAAAGAAGTTTTATTTTGATTTAGTTTTTATGAAAGTTAAAAAAATATGTACGTTCAATAATTGTGCCTCTAAAGCTTATTATTATGACGTATGTTTAAATGATTGCATACTGTGCATGCATAACACTGCAACCCGGAAGTTAGCATCACACTGGTTCCCTTGACAAAAACCCAATAGGATTTTCCCATATTTATGTCATAGAATAAAATGTGAAAATATTTTGAGCCTGTGTTCACCACACAGCTTATTTCAGGCTTTTAACCAAAATCCCATTCAAAAAACCCATTGACTTCAAGACGATGGAACCGGAACGGCTAAAATGCTAACTCGTTTCCAGGATTTGGCATTACAAAATGACGTCATCCCTGCGCTACTCTATCAGTAGAGAACATTAACTGCTGAGCTCTCACTACTCACTAATCCTGCTGATGTTAAATCATCTCAAACTGCACTATTAATCTGAACCCACTCTGTTTAAATTCCTGAGCTGTACCTGTGACTAAGTTAGGAAGATCTAAGAGTAACAAAAATGTGTCAGAATGATTTATCTGCACATAGCATTTGCTTTAAGAGTTACACTTAAAGGCTGACCATAATTTCATTTGTTCACTATCTACAAGTGAATGTCTCAGATCACTTTCAGCTGATAAGAATATTTCCTGTAGAATGTAGTGCTGTGCAGCATGAATGCTGACATTCACACACAGACAATGAACCATGCTACAGAATAGAAAAAACCTGCACTGGATACATGTAGGCAAGGCTTATCCGCCATGTCATCATTATCTGCCCGACTGAATGACCCTTTGTGTTCGCCAGTCTTAATCCTTTAATGGTTAATTCTCCCTGTTAATTATTTCTGACAACTACACTAATTCCTGATGTCTATATGGATAATGTTGAAAGACGGTCAATAGAAACTTGTAATCGGATGACGACACTACAGGATGACTGCAACAGTCATCCTTGTATTCATTATGTTTTACAAGACTACAGTCAGAGCGAGTGAGAGCGAGTTTGCATTTATCAATGTCAGCATGTACGACAGGGTCCAAAACGACTGAAGTATCCATGGATGCTGTCTAATTCCTTTCAAAATTGCACTCAAATCTGAGTTACTTATATAAGAGTTCATATCCTTATTTATTCAAATAGTACGAAGCCTGTACTTTTATATACTCTACTTTTATAGTGCCATAGACAGAGAACATATGCATTAGTGCGCTACAATATGGGCCTGATGTACTAAGTTGTGTTCACCAGATTTCAGATACAATTACAATTGGAATTATTCACCACTAAAAATCCTTGAACATTATGTACGTAAAAGCCTAAACACCCAAGCGCCAATGATTATAGGATATATCATTATAAAGAATGAATCATGCATATACGGTATACAGAACCATTTTACTACATCAAGCAACACAGGTCACTTGTTCGAAAGGTTTAGAAAACATGGTTTGATAGCCTTACCTTAGGCAACTACTGTAGAAACAGAACCATTAATACATATTTTGATTCATTTGCTTGAATTTTTTCACTTCTTCAATTGTGTATTCCTTTTTCATGAGTGAGAAAATAAAAACTGACCGTTTGGTCAGTCTAGGGATTTTTGGACGCTGTTGGATATTATCACGTGACTGCAGTGTTCGAATTGTGTCATAGTTCTTGGGGGGCCCCCGCCCCCTGACGAAATTCATCAACCAGGGCTTTGATGTTGCTATAGTATATATATATATATATATATATATATATATATATATATATATATACACACACACACACACACACACACACACACACACACACATATATATATATATATATATATATATATATATATATATATATATATATATATATATATATATACACTCACATATATATAGTTATAACTATATATATATATATATATATATATATATATATATATATATATATATAGTTATAACTAGTTATAACTGTCTGACAGTGATATCTTACGAACTTTGTGGTAATTTGGCTAATTTGAAAAATGAGGATCCACTCATCTGGTGCGCTTGAGCATGTTTAGAGTTTTCAGACAGAAAAAGATCATCTAATTTGGATTTCTTATGAAACTGGGACAAATAATGGACAATGTTTATGTTTCTAGTTTCTATGACCCTCCACCCCCCAGTTTAATTTCTTTGGGCTTTATAGGGGGTCCCGTCAATTAGAACACTGCATGACTGCTAAATTAAAAGACTTTTTTTTTTTTTGGTCTTTTCCAATTATATTCACAAACAGTGAGGTGAAAGAAAGGGTCTCTGACCTGCAGCAGATGTTCTCGAGTGGTGGCCAGCAGATTGACAGCGGAGGAGAGTTTGACGAGGTGGCTCTGTGCCAGCTCTCCGAGCCCTGCCGTGTAAGCCCAGTCTATCAGCACATCCAAATTTGCACGGATCTGAACTCCACAGGACCAGTGGTAAAAGCTTCCCCCTGATCCTTCATACAAACAGCATAAAAGTGTCAGTGTAAACAAATGTTACAAAACCAGCTTGCTGTGTACACACTTACATAGTCAGAACATTTGAATGGAAGACTTTTAAAGATTGACAAAGAAATCGACAAAGTAATTGTCTGTGAAGACTGACAGACACTGGTCTTAATGATTAGGACACAACTGTACTGAATGAAAATAGCATGTACAGACATCTATGTATTGGAACTAAATGTAAAGAACCCGCGTCCTCTGTGCCTATATGTCCCTGGTATTAATTATATTTCAGATAGAGAAACACAAATGCGAGATTTTTACCTCTCTCCATGAGCAGGTTGAAGAGGAAGGCATTGACAAAGAAGAAGAGGTAAGTGAAGAGCTGTATGGAAATTTCAGGGTGTATGTTGAAGTCTTTGATGAGCTTCAGTGTCTTTGTTAAGATGTCCAACACGCTGGCAACTTCATCAGGGATCTGTACCTGCCCATTCTCTGAGAAAGGATTACTGTCTAACAGGCCTGGGAGGACTGGGTACAGGAGCTGTGTGGGACAAAAAAATGTATATACGTGATTTTTGAACACTTATCTTCTCTTTAGGTCAACACAACCCATCTTATATTAAACGTACCATAAGAGCGATACTAAAATATTATTTCAATGAAACTTCTCTCCATTCATCTTCGGTAACCGCTTTATCCTGGTCAGGATCCAAACCTTATCCCAGGAAAACTGGGCGTGAGGCGAAAATTCTCCATGAATGGCGTTCATACACACTTTCCCAAACTCATTCACTCCTAGTCACGTCACAATTTTCCATAAATCTTCTTATATGTATGTTCTTAGGAGGAAGAAACTGAGAAACCAAAAGGAAGCCCATGACTTGACATTAAGCTGACATTAATACATAATCCCATACAATGAGCAGTTTTGCTAAGAAGAACAGACAAAATATCAGGATGTGCCAAGCTGATAGAGACATATTCTAGAAGACTTAGAGCAGCAAAATGCATTGTATTGATTCAGGGGGTGAATACTTATGTAACCAACGAATTTCTGCTCTTCTGTCTGCTTAAGCTTTGTGTTACGATAAAAAATATTTGACACCATCGAATGTTAGACATAACCTGTAAATCAAATGGTAAACATCCCACTCTTGAAGTCTGCTTCGATTCCAGGTTAGTATAAACAATACTGTTTATATTTCTGCTAATTAAGTAAAGATGTCAAATGTTTTAGTTCTGTTCTTATAAAATCAACAGAAATCACCTGGCACTATTAGAACAGAACAGAACTGAACAAAGGAAATGCCATTGCAGAAACCGTGTCTAATCCTTATCAATAAGCCGAAGGAGAACATTTGCAGAACATGAGAGCTTCCTCTTTGCTCTAAGATGATAAGAAGATCTTCTATGCACGGGCCAAAAACGTTAAAAGAACGTGTGATAAGCTTGCTCTGGTTCGTGACCCTTATGAGCAAGTTAACCAGAGGAACGCCAACACACTACAAAACAATGCTCAGTCCTCTGTTTCATCTAACATCCTACCTTCCCTCTGTCCTTCATCCTGACACAAGTGGACATGTAGTCGTCATGGCGTACGGGTTGTGTATTTCATATTAGGCATGTACCAATATAAAACCTCCATATCGTGACTTGCCTATTTACATGACATTGTATATTAAAACAATGACGGTTTGCAGTAATCTGAGGCATCACAGTTGAGGAAATTCTTTAGTTACCTCATATGTCATCCCTTCTAGCTTATAGTGTACTGCGCTATCATTTGCTAACTTATATATAAAAACAAAACGAAACATTTGAACACAGGAATAGCATGTCATCAACATGAAAACACCAGAAATTATTTCTGATATCCGAGGGCTTTGACTTAAGACAACTTTAAGAGCTGACTAATATTTACTGTTACATTTTCTAGCTAAATAACAATTAATCACATTATTGCAGTTCACACCACTTTGTCTTCAGATTCTGGATTCTAATTGGTCGAAAGCTTTTGACGAATTTTTCTATAACAACTATGTTTGGCTACCAACTTACTAACTAACTAACTATAATACTTGCTCCAAGGTTTGAATCGATGTGTTCTAGTAATGTACTAATCTGTTCATGTATCCTATGTTATTATTTCTATAGTAACAGCTCACTCACTGGGACAAACGCATTTGTTCCACACCATTTATTGTAGCTTATTAATCATTTTTCTTCAACAAAAGAACGTGTATAATCGTTTACAAGTTGTCATGAGAATGATCTATGTAAAGAGAACATTTATTTAATATTCATCAAATGAGATAGAGAGAGAGAGGAATCGTTTAAAGCTGCTCTAAATGATGCTATTAAGCAGGAACTAACTTGTTCGCCAGATGTTGGTCCATTGTGTTTCATGCAAGGATTAAAACACGACGAGGCAAAATAATCGACGATGGGTTGGTGTAATGCGGCCCAACGTAAAGCAGCTTGATTATTTGATTATTTTGTGATAACAACATGTCACAGTGTGTTATTCCCCTTACATCACAGCAATCTGCCAACACTAACAATGTTTATTTCTATAGAACGAAGTCATACTTTTTACTCATTTATTGTTAGCTTTAATGTGGCCGGTAGTTCCTGTGCTCACTTATGTTACAGCAGGCATGAACAGACATCTCCTCACCAACCTCTCTGTTTTTCTCTCAGTTTTATGTGTCATTCGTTCATCTTCAGGAGCCTTATCCTCATCAGGATCCAGAGCCTATCCTATGAGCACTAGCCGTAATGTTGGAGAATTCACCTCAGATGGGACACTAATCCATTACACTATACCGTTCATACACATTAACACCTCATTCACACCTGGGGCAATGTACTGTAGGCCATCTGTGTGAAATGCCACACAGATACTGAAACGCCACACAGATAGTAACCTGAGCTCAGGATCGACCGTGGAGTTGTGAGGCGGCACTGCATCACCATGCCGCCCTGCTGCTTGTTATGTTACAGAGAAACCACAACCTCCCTCGTCCTGAAAAACGTAAAGTTACAGCCTTACCTAAGACTGTTACAAAGGGCTGACACTGGAGACTCCTTTCCAAAATGCTAAATGTCTCCTCAAGAAAAAAAAACAAAACATCGCCATATGAACGATTACATTTATGTGGTGCATCAGCCAAACAAATCCCCGTGTAAGTTGCTACTATAGGAATGATAACATATTAAAACAAGCATATTAATATGAACAAATATGAGAATTCAATAGGATTTCGGTATATGTCTTACATGTCATATATTTGTTTATCAGTACATGTCTACTACAAGCCTGCTGAAGGGGAACCTCTTAAGAAGACAGTTTTTTTTTTTTTTTTTTTGGAGGAACATTAAGATTTATAGCAGAAGACCAGCAGAAATAGCTCAGAGAGAAGAAAATTTCACTCAGTCCTATGTGCTTCCCCCACTTTCTCCAGCTCAACACTTCTTTATTCTCTGTATGCCCAGACATGACAACGCTGCTTTTGTTCAGTCCATGGACAGTTGCAACCAGGCCATACTTGGCAGTGGTTTTACCCCAGGCCGTCATATACGCAGTATACAGTATATGCTTAAATTGCTGCATGGGTCTTGGCAAAAGCTGGCTACTTTGGCAACCGTGTTCCAAATAATGTAGAGATCATTCATGTCAAAAGTACAAATTGGAGAAAAAAGTAAGAAAAGAGAAAAAAAAAGAAAAAAGAACAATGACTCCTTATTTCCAGATGTGTGATTTAAAAGGAAAATGATTGAAAAATGTAGCTGTTTTGCAGCTATCCATCTACTGCATCAGGCATATATACCGTATATTTAATATTTCTATGCACGTTTATGACGCACATTTGTTATGCTCCCAGAAGCACCACACGAGTGTGTCCTTGCCTCTGGGAATTGCAAACACCACGCTTTTATTTTCCTAAGCCCCAATCACCAGCTGTTTCCTTTTCTGCTAGATAGAAAGGCCTAGAGAATTTAGACAGAGAGCTGCAAATGTTATTCAAGCTATAAACTGACTGTTCTCTTTCCTAATCGTAATGTTTGCATTTGGTCGAAATTTCCTATTAAAAATATTGACTATACCTGTGGCATGATAGATACTAGATAGAATTTGTTCTTTTTTCTTTTCTTTTCAGATTATCATACAAACTGGCAGTACTTGTACAAAGTCAGTTCTGAATAAAGCAGCAGGCATTTTTAAAGCCATTTTTTTAAGAACACACCTCATCTTCAAAACACATCTTCAATAGCGTTCCTGCATCCTGATTTTAAATATGCTATAACATTCCTGCAACAAGCTAAGGATACATTCAACCTACTGGGTTAATTTGCCAGCTAAAATGGTCAACTGATATTGAATACACAGTGCATTTACCGCATAATGCTCTGCCAAGTTCATGATTTAGTAGAAGGAATTCTCTGATGAGAGCAATGTTCCAAATCACAAATCTGCCGTGAAGTACACTTCCCTCAAACCAAGGCTATCCCAGACTCCAGACCCTAAAATCCCTCAAATCGGCCGACGCCTATGGAAATCTTCCCATAGCAAATCATTTTCAAGACCAACGATGAACTGAAATGTCCCAGAAACTTAAGATCGATTCAAATTTTCCCAGAGACTGGACGCCTCAAGGAATTTTCCAAAATGGAACGTGGAGCAGTTCCCAAAAGCAGGCTATGCCAAATTTGATCAGAGACAAGGAAGTAAAATTCATTTCAACTCCTTTAACAAGGAACACATGGATGGGCACCTTAAACATCCCAATTTACCCACAGACTCTTAAAGTCATATCCCCACTGCATTTTGGTCTGAGACTTACATTTTTGGGCAAAATTTTATTATTGAGCTGCTTTTTTTTTTTTTTTTTTTTTCATAATAGCAACAGGCCTGAATTAAAGCACATTTTAAGACTGTAAGGTTTGAGACACTGCTTTTAGACAGTTCAACTTCTATTCCTTCCTTGCTTTATGCTACACGCTTGATAGTGGAGGTTTTGGTAACTGTGTATAATATAAACAGGAGACAGAATGAACATTAGGAAAAGGTTTGCCAATGCTTCAAGGCTGAAGGGAAGTTGGAGGATTGCCACCTTCCACTAGCCACATGGAAAAGTTCAACTGAAAATCCTCAAGTAATTAAAAAGGAAGCGTTTTTTACTTTGCATGGAAGACATACTTTCTTAATTTAGTCAGTATGCCTACAGCCAGGCTTAGCAACGCATGCAAATGTTTCAGCATTGCGAACGTATTATTACAAATCTCATTTCATCTCTGGAAGAAAGGAAACTAACTATGTGATAACGGCTAAGCATGGCTTAGTGCATTCAGGTGTTCTATCTCCAGCTGAGTCTGTCCAGTATAAACAGTGACTACATGAATGCCTAGAGATTTGGGGCATGAGACGCACATCTCACTTTCTGGATACATGTGACCTATGCACTGTTATACACAGGAAATGGATGTGCAGTTCCTTCCTTCATTTTATGGAGCATCTAGCAAGTACATTATTACTCCGAAATGACACCGATATTGACCTTTACAAGGTTATTGTCTTTCCTCATCAACAAAATGCTGGACCTTTTGAAGGTTTTTTGTATTTGGCTTTGCTGAAAATGTAAAACAACGGTACAGTGAAGGAAATGTCTAAAGACAAAAGGCATTTAGATCCATAGTGGCTTGGGTTTATGTTAGTATGGCAATAGATTATCAATATCGTTTCCAAAACATTCTGAATTTCCATAATTTGTCTGGAAGTGCCTTTAAATTTCAAATATTTCTATATGTTTACATACCTGTGCGTGATCGCAGTTCTAAAATCTGAATGAAAAAAATTCTTGAAAAGGGAACGAAATGTTTTACTACTGAAAATTGTGGTTTATTCTCATTGGGTTTGTCAAAAACACATCCAAGTTAGCCACTTGGAAGCAGTCAAAATCTCTAAATAATGTCCTTATTATTTGTATGAATGCTCCACGTTCATCTGATACACAATGCTGCTGCTATAACGCTGCTGCTCTCCAAAATGATTCTCGCCTTCGTGATAATTTCTCATTCATTCCAGCCAGAGAGATACAAAACAAACTCACACGGCGTGTTGTGCTAAAGTTAGCCAAGGATTATTTTTCTTACTCAATCTCAGTGCCTACATAAACAGCAGGTCCTATGTGATAAAACAGGCAGCTATTATGCACAGAAGCAAAATGGCTGGGGTTATTTAACAGGCACTTCATGCCAAAGCAGAAACACACTGACCTTGGTGAGGTAATAGACACACTGCTGGAAGGTAAACATAATGACCTCCTCCAGGACCGTCATGGCCTCCTCGCTGGCAGGACGCACCGTAGACAAGCGCAGCTCCAACACAGCTTTCAGGATGATGTGGAAAGAGAGATTATTGGTTGATAATGAAGAATATCATCATCATCACCGCTTTTAATTGTTGTGCTCTTATGTGAAATAATTACCCATGCAATCTTCCTCCTCCTCCTCCTCCATTCGTGAAATCCCATGCAACAAGCAAGGCACTTCTTGATGGATGAAATGGAGGAGTTCTATGGAGTTGGCCATCCACAGAACAAGCGGCTGCAGACTTCTGAGAAGGTTCTCCGGCTGCAGATCCACTGGGTCAATGCCGTCCCTGTGAAGTGAATATAGAGTTTTATATCCAGGTACGAAATCAGGAATGAACAGTAATTTTGGCCACCAAAACTTTTCAGCTGAAAATGAGCAAGACATAAATGTTACCAGGACATTTCCACTACGGATCGTTACATCATTTAAAAAAGCATGACATGTACGACAGTCTCTAAATATATACAAATTACATACAATCATTTTTATATTATGTCCTTTGCTTTACATATTGTTTTTTTCTGTTTTAATTGTAGTTTTTTTTTTTTATTAAGCATAATGCTTTAAAATAAAGTTTTAAATTAGATGATCAATTTTCAAACGCATAACACACAAAAAAAAACCTGAATAAATGATTACAAATGACATAATAGTAAAAATAATAATAATAATAATAATAATAAAAAGTTTATTATCAATAGTAAAAATCCAACACTTGGTTTTTGATTTTCAGTCCAGAGTTTCATGAATTTCGGTTTTAGTTTCAGCCAAGAATTCTTTTTTTCTATATTATAATATCCATGAACATACATTAGGAATGGAAAAGATTCCTGGATACGCTGCAATTCTGTCTTGACACATTCTGCACTGATGCACAAAACATCATAATCAGACTCACAACGACTCATGCGCAAATATTATTAGCAACACCAGGCAATCCCGATGAAGAAGAGACGCTGTAAATATTTAAGCAGGGTGTCTTTCAAAAGAGAATGTAATAATGGACACTGAATTCTGAATGAGTTCTTTAGACAGTTAATGGGTCTAGGTTTTTAAACAGGTTTTACTTTCCTGCCTCTTTTACAGGGTTCTACATGGAGTCTTTGGGGCTTTGGGACAACTCCTTTATAGTACTAGATGAACACTATGAATGACAAAATTTAAAGTCTATTAAGTTGCTTAAACAATCATTTAATCACACTGAATTAAAATGAAATAAAATTCCTATGTGCATAGTGCTTAATATAATAGACAGAGAATCCTTAAGGGATCTTTGGTTAATGAAGAGTTCTTAGCTTACAAAAAGGAAGCTACTTGGACCCGTTTTTGAGAGCACTCCATTTGAGGGTTATATACTATGGGGCAAAAATAGGCCAAGGTTCTTTTCTGCAAATCGTTCAGTGTTAATGATAATGAGTCTTTATTTATCACATATACATATGGAGAGTGAAATTCTTTTCTTCACATACTCCAGCATGCCAGGAGGTTGGGGTCAGAGTGCAGGGGCAGCCATGATACAACACCCCTGGAGCAGAGAGGGTTAAGGGACTTGCTTGGCAGTTTACAGCTTGGCAGCCCCAACCTTCCGATCAGTAACCCAGAGCCTTAACCGCCAAGCCGATCCCCCCATGTTAGGGACCACTTCATGCTAATACACGCTGCAAATTTATCCCAAAGGCTTCATTATTTAAGAAAACTGTCATGTTGTTAACTTTTTTATCATTGCAAAATTAAAAATACAAAATTTGTATTTTCATTCCTTAATGCACGGCTGATTCTGATTGCCCCAGAACGCAAGAATCTTTAACAAGAGGGACAAATGAAGATCCCTTAAAGTGAAAACTGTCAATCGAAATCTAAATTAGTATTTCAGAGCTTAGTGTTAAGGACACCTACACAATACTACATCTGAAAAAAGAAAAAAGAAAGCTTTGGAGAGATTAGTTTAATAGTTTTCATTTTATAGTTCACCAGGAAACTTCACTTCTGGGAAAATTATTGAACATTTCTGCCGATTAATATATAGTCACAGCTTCATGATGGTGCAATTAAATGCATTAAATGTTCTCTAGAATGTACGATACTGTATGTCCAACTCCCAGAAGTGGTTTTTCAGTGTGTTCTTGGCTGAGGGTGTTTTCGCACACTATTTCCTTTTCCAATCATTGCTTGGAATTGCTTCGATTTGGCAGAGGTGTGGCACACGTATCTCAAACACTATTGGTTATTGTGTAAGTCAAGCACGTCAACATGCCATCACTCTGACTTCCTGTTTCATGGAAATACCTGCAGAATCAAATCGCAGCTACAGTGAAAAGCCATGGGTCCTTTAAGGGTTCTGCCCTTAGTGTTTCTTTCTGAATTGATTAAGAGTGTAGTTATGGCATGTTTGTGAAGAAGAGACCTACATTTCAGACTGAATAGCTGCAAGCTCCTTCGCCCTTTCCTATATGAACATAAAAACAAAGAGTACAATTGTGAGGAGGACCTCAAAAGAATTCAATAAATTTGACTCACTATTAAAATCAGAACCTTACCAATACAGCTATTTGAACCTTATTGGCGATATGTAGCAGAAGTCGTCGCAGGTCGGTCATGGGAAAATGTGTGGCTGATTGCTGGAGGCATAAACACATCAGGAAAGATGGGGTGAGCTTGTGCAGGTCTTCATGACGGTCTACCTTTGTAAATATCTCCTCTAGGACCCGTGTTTCGTGCTCTACGTCATAAAAGAGGATGAGCTCTTGTCCGTTTGTGTCCCTCAGGCAGGGCATGGTGCTTTCTGCAGCGCAGGGTGTTCCTGAGCCCTCTGACATAGATAACATACATCTCTGATAGAGAGGAAATGATGTCGGAGGATGAGGTTGTGGTGAGTCATGTCGCCATGGAGGAGCTACACTAGGGGATTTTCCCAAAATTTCAGTGTTGGGATCCTTAAACATGAAGAGGTAATTCTCGCCCAAGCCTATGACATCTCCCGAATGAAGCTCCACCTCTTGGTTGACAACATCTCCGTTCCTCTTGACCAATGCTCCATGTAACGGCTTCAGAACTGTGACTCCTGGTCCTTTCCTATCATCTTGCTGAAGGTCAGAAGTTGTGACCTGGACTCTCTGAATGCAGCAGTGCTGTGGTTGGATGTCAGGAGCCCAAAGAGTCACACCTACAGCTGGCCGCTCTTTCACTCCATCAGATTGCTCAGAATGATGGCCAAACACTGTACAGCTGCTATTTAGAGAATAGATGATGAAGTCCTGAGAATAAGATCACATGGAGTATTAGTTCTGGGCAACAATAATGCAGAACATCTAAAATATCCCTTAATATGAGTCTACAAGGAACATTTCCAGATTTTTCTCTTGCTTTTAAAGCAATACAAAAAAAAAAGGTATAGAAAGTGTATTACCACTTATGTACAGTTGCTCACTGTAGAAGATTTGTTTATGCTGAAATTTCCCATTTTAAAACCTCATCGTCATCTAAACTATTACAATATTAGTATTTCAATTTATGTAAAAAAAAAAAAAAGAGACTCCGTCCTGATGGCAGATGTGTATTCATGGTGTTGTAATGAAGGAACAGAGGAAGCATGACAACGACTAAAATCATGTTTTTCATGAATATAAAATGAATATGACATATAAATGTCTTTTTCATTGGACAGTAGAGAAATCGAGCCAGGCATCAAGCTTCACATACATCTGTTATTCACCGTTCTCTCACACCCGCAAATCAATCAAAAGAAAACCACAATTATTTCATCGTTTTTATAGAGAGCTCTTATAACTAAAGAATGATGTCAATTAGTTTCATCTTTACACCAGCCTCTATGTGTCTCGCAGATGTGTTCATTTGGATATTGCACACATGTAACTCTGTACAACACGAAAAGGGATACCAGTTCTCTCCTGCTCGCAGATGAAACTCTGATGAAAGACTGATTAGGAGGAATACTATTGCAGACAGCAGTGAAAAATCCAGACAAATCCAGTTCAGACAAACTGGAAACTAAAAGCAGAGCCCTGAATACTGTAGTACTGAATAGGACTGAATTCTGCTTTGAGTCCACAGTGGACATTAGCAATGGTGGTTTGGGTTTGTCCGTCAACCATTCATTGTGAACAAGCCAGTTTTAGTAGACTATTCTTTTATTTTTTTTCTGTAGTAACTTTAATCTACTAACTTCTCTGTAGTAGATTTGGTTAATAATTACATTTTAGGAAAATAAATGAGGAAATAATTAGCAAGGGTGCAGCATGACGCAAAGTGGAATTCCTTGTATTAAAAAGAGTATACATTTATATATAGCAGACACTCATATCCAGAGCAATTATCTCATTTCTTGTACAACTGAGGATTAAGGGTGGCCCAGCAGTGGCAGCACTTGGATTTGAACTCACGACCTTCCGATCAAACGTCCGACATCCTAACCATTGAGCTACCACTGCACCAATGTAAAATAAAAGCTTTACCTCTGACTGTCACTAAGCACTGACACTGGAGACTCCTTCCAAAAATTTGAAAAGTCTCCTTACAGAAACATTTCCATACCACTTATCCTCTTCAGGGTCACCTGGAGCCTATCCCAGGGAGCATGGGGTACAAGGAAGGGTACTCCCTTGGACAGGGCACTATCACATATACACTCACACACCATAGACACTTTGGACATGGCAACCAGCCTACTATGCATGTCTTTGGACTGGGGGCGGAAACAGGGAGAACATGCAGACACCACACACACACACAGGGCCACAGTGGGAATCGAACCCCCGTCCCAGTAGGTGTGAGGCAAACATGCTAACCACTAAGCCACTGTGTGCCTGTAGCATGTCTTTGATACTCAGCCTTGTGCTCACTGTTCTATAGAAACGATAACATATTACGCATTAATATAAACTTTGCAGCCAGGACGCCTGTCCAAGCTGTGCTGTTATAGAAAATAAATCGACACCCATCAGAATGTTGTATAACATTAGAGTACATGAATAAATAAAAAGGCGACCAAAGTACGAGTACAAGTGTGTGTTATTATGAGTACTGAGTAAGTGAAATAGTAAGTCCTGTTGAATATTACTACAGTTTCCTTTTGAACTACTTTAAGTCCTACTTTACAGTAAGTCGGCACACAGATTTTAACGCTGGACTTAGAAATGGACGCTTCCCTTCCCTGCTACGCATCATCTGTAGTAAATGTCGTGGTGTGCTAATCACTCAACAGACAAAGCTAATCTGTCAGGAAATGTGTCCACCCTCTGGACACCCGACATTCGGCACACTGCTTCCTGCCTCGTGTTGATATGCAGCCGATTTCTGCACACACAGCTGTTTTTTTTCCAGAAGATTTTCCCTTCTGCCTGGCATTCAGGATCTCTTTGTGTTCTTTTCCAGTAGGATCGAGGGGGTTATGGAATAAAATATAGTTCCATGGCACACTGACGTCACACGGTCCGTATCGACCCAAAGCAAGAGTGTAAAATAGTGTGTGAGTTGATGCACACTTCTGATGGGTAAATACCAGAGCAGACAGCACTAAAGAAACATCAGAAGTGCGTAAACATGTTTTAGACATGCTCAAACAGGAATTGGCAGTCGACTGATATAGTGCTGGATGTCTGGGAAAATGTATGCACTGCTTGCAAATATAAAATATCTCCACAGCAGGAATTCCAGTAGAACAGTAGAACTTATGTTGGGTGAGGCAAAGCGGGGAGAAACAAGCAACTGAAGGGGAGGAGGTGTAGAAGAGGTGGGGCAGATTTGTACTACCTGTCTGTAACTGAAGCCCTGCAGTAGCAGGAAGTAAGGGAAGTGTTCGGGTGGGTGAATGGAATACTGTGTGCAGTTGTCATCGCTGCTCTCCGTCTCTTCTTTTCTGCCAGCTGCACAGGGCAGCTCTTTGTAGGCCTCCAAGTCCTCTCCACCCGATTGGCTCTTAAGGCTCTGCTGGGGCTCAGGGGAGGGCCTGAGATCTGCTTCACTGAGACTCCTACACAGACTCAGCCCAATATCAGTGGCAATGCCACGCCCGCCTCCGTTGAACACCACAGACCTCCCCCGTGAGCGCGTCTTCTGCAGTTTACGAGCCTGAGCGTTGATCCCTGGGCAACAAAAATGACAAGAAACGTGCTGAAGTATTCATGTGGAAAGCTGTATAAATTTGTGTTCATTAGAAACCCTGCTATGGATTGCTAAACTAGTAAAAATTGTCATTAGGGATCTTTAGTCATTAGTAAGTAAACACAGAAGAGAGGCTATGCTTTATTTCTATCCTGAAGGGAGTGGTCTCTTTGATAAATATGAAAGTGTTGTACAGTGGTGCTTGAATGTTTGTGAACCCTTTAGAATTTTGTATATATCTTGAATAAATGCAGCCTAATTTATCATCATATTTTCACACAAGTACTAAAAGTACACGAAGAGATCCTAATTAAACAAATAAGAAAAAATATTAGACTTGGTCATTTATTTATTGAGGAAAATGATCCAAACTGATATATCCAAAAAAAAAAAAAAGTATGTCAACCTCTAGGATTAGCAGTTTAATTTGAAGGTGAAATCAGAGTCAGGTGATTTCAATCAACGGGATGACAATCAGGTTTGAGTGAGCGCCCTGTTTTATTTAAAGATCAGGGATCTATCAGAGTCTGATCTTCACAACACATGTTTGTGGAAGTGTATCATGGGACGAACAAAGGAGATTTCTGAAGACCTCAGAAAAAGAGTTGTTGATGCTCATCAGGCTGGAAAAGGTCACAAAACCATCTCTAAAGATTTTGGACTCCACCAATCCACAGTCAGACATATTGTGTACAAATGGAGGAAATTTAAGACCATTGTTACCCTCCTGAGGAGTCATCGACCGACAAAGATCACTCCAAGAGCAAGACGTGGAATAGTCCGCAAGGTCACAACGGAACCCAGGATAACTTCTAAGCAACTGAAGGCCTCTCTCACATTGACTAATGTTAATGTTCACGAATCCACCATCAGGAGAACACTGAGCAACAGCAGTATGCATGGGAGAGTTAAAGGAAAAAGCCAGCGCTCACCAAAAAGAACATTGTTGCCCGTCTGCAGTTTGATAAAGATATAGAGATAAAGGCTATTGGAAAAGTGTTTTGTGGACAGATGTATATTATATAATATTTGGTTTAAATCAGAAGCGTTATGTTTGGGGAAAGGAAAACACTGCATTCCAGCATGATCCCATCTATGAAACATGGTAGTGGTAGTATCACGCTTTGGGCCTGTTTTACTGCATCTGGGCCGGAAAGACTTGCCGTCATTGTCGGAAGAATGAATTCTGAATTTCCAAATGAAAATGTCAGGACATCTATCCATGAACTGAATCGCAAGAGAAAATGGGTCATGCTGCAAGAAAACGACCCTAAGCACTCAAGTCATTCTACCAAAGAATGGTTAAAGATGAATAAAGTTAATGTTTTGGAATGGCCAAGTCAAAATCCTGATAGAAATATTGTGGAAAACCCTGAAGTTCATGTGAGGAAACCCACCAACATCCCAGAGTTGAAGATGTTGTCGACAGAGGAACGCCCTAAAGTTCCTCCAAACCGATGTGCAGGACTGATCAACAGTTACCGGAAACATCTGGGGTCACACCAGATACTGAAAGCAAAGGTTCACATACTTTTGCCACTCACAGATATATCCTATTGGATCATTTCCCTCAAAAAACAAATGACCAAGTATAATATTTTTGTTTAACTATTAAGTGTTTCATTTGTTTAACTGGGTTCTCTTTATCTACTTTTAGGACTTGTGTGAAAATCTGATGAGGTTTTAGGTCATATTTATGCGGAAATATAGAAAATTCAAGCACCACTGTAAATCACATGCTACAACCTCCTCAGTCGCCGGATTGCAATCCCGCGATGGGAAGTCAGTGTGTCAGACAGTGCTCTTCACCACCATCATCAAAAGCGTTACTTTAATATAAACATGTGTCATGCATTGAACTCCATGTACGGGCCTGGCACACATTGTTTGTTGCAAGTGTCTAATAAAACTTGATAGTGGGTGAATTAGTCTTCTGTGTGTGTGTGTGTTGTCACTGCTGCTTTATTTCACCTATATAAGTGTAAAATAAGTTTAAGAAATGCACTTCATTTTAGTCGACAGGCTTTTTTACATACTACATACGAGCATCTGTCATAAAAGATGTTCCAGAAAAAGCTGAAAGCGTATTGGTAAATATTACCGAGCACTTGTGTAGACACAAGGCTGTGCTGTACCTGCAGTCACTGTATCCTTGTCTCTGGAGATCTTCTCTTCCACGCTGACTCTACTCTGGATTTCAAAGCGCCGTGCGTAGCCTTCTCTGGGCTTCCAGAGCGACTGCAGGAGCAGCGGCCGCTCGTTATCTCCCACCACACGCACACACTCGCTCCTCCATTCTCGTTCTCTGATGCAGCCGATAACATCACAAAGGACGTAGGCATCAGCATCCGCTTTGTTCAGAGAGTATCTATGAAAACAAAACATAAACATTCGTATGTTTCACCGTTCAGTATATGAATTGAAAGAGCGTAAGATCGTGACAGTGGACTTTTTATATGACGGTACGATTAGTAGTGCGGGCATATATATAACAGGAACAGCACAGTGGTGCAGTGGGTAGCATTGCTGCCTCATAGCTGCAGGGTTCCTGGTTTGATGCAGAGCTCAGGTTTAATGAGAAACACACTAAATAAATGAATGTTCACACTTTATTAGAGAATGCTTCCATGCTTCTGCCTGATTTTAAATGTACAGTAGTAGTATAGGCACTAATACAAACACACAGACATACAGCCTTACTATCTTTGTGAGGACCTTTTACTGACGTGATTATTAATGCAGATAATTAATGCCTAAATCCAACCATAACTGTAACCAAAAGGAAACATTTGGCATTTTAGGTTTTTTTTTTTTTTTCCTTCAATAAAAGTTTCCGTTTCTGTATAAAAACAACCGGCCTATTGTGCCCAGAAGGTCAAAACTGTCAGATATTCCTATCATTTTATGGATATTTGGTCCCCAGCAAGATATAAAAACATGTTCACACACACACACACACACACAGATGCACATCCATGTACGTGTATGTCTAGCTGTGGAATGGGAGAAAAGTGAAAGAAATCCACTTTCTAAAAACCCAAGTCAGCATCCTAGTGGTTAGCATTCATGGTTTGCCTTGCATTGAAGGAATTCATTTCTGCTCAAATTTCCCCCATCTCTAACACAAATGGGACATTTGACATTCAGACATTCAACTTAACTTGCGGAGACATTTGCCGATGTGCACAATGGCTGTTTCATACTGATCCCCCCTGATCCCCCCCACCCGAAACACACACACACATATCCTTTAACAATATTAAGCTATAAACCCATAGTTCAACAGCTCTGGGTTTGACATCATTATAGATCCCATCCTAATGCCAGCTTACACCGTGCAACCCTATAGCATGTAGCGTATATCTATACATCCTTCTTTTTATCATGTATTTGGATGCACTTCTCTGCTGTTCAGGAATGTTTAGGGAGAAGAAATGGTTTCAAGACCGTGACGTCACCCTTGTGGTTTAACGTCACTGTTTCAGCCAGGACACAAGACAGAAAAGAAGCTGTAATATTCAGAGAGAGCTTGCCAGCACCCAGAACTGAACTTATTCACCTGGCAGATGTACAGTAACTTACAAGGAAACCAGGATCCAATCCGAGCTTGGATGAGCAGTTGAAGGTTCTTTCTCAAGGGCCAAACTTTCTGGCAGGCCAGGGACTTGTTCCTGAAGTCACTATCAAAGAGGTTTTACCACTAAATTACTACTTACGACTGTGCCTGCTGATGCTTTAGTATGTGCCATTATGGCCTGGTTAACTAAAGGTTTCAGTTTTAAAAAATGTTTTTATTAACTATATTAACTTTATTTATTTATTAACAGGGTCTACAGATAACCGCTCTTTCACATGAGCATATCCGTTTCGTAGGTTTGCCTTCCGCATTGTTACGTTTTTGTTTACATTGCCACGTCTGTTTTTGTTTTGGTTCATGTCTTGTCTCCACCCATGTCTTCTGATTGGTTGTCTCCCTAATGTGTCATGATTACTCTCACCTGTGTTCAGTTTAGTCTTGGTTACTTTGTGCATTTATAGCCTTTGTGTTTCTTTCTTCGTCACAAAGTATACGCGCTGTGTCTTTTTGTACCTCTGTGTCTATACCAAGCCGTTTGAGTCACTGTTTGCTTCTTCGGTTTTGACCTAGTTCTGCTATTCACGTTACTGATGTTGCTAAATTGGTGTAAATTGTTATTATTTTGTTTAAAGACCTTTTTTTTCACTTAGTACCGCCCTTCAGAAGCTACATAAGATACTGACATGTTTCCCAGACGACGAAATAATAACAATTTACGCCGATCGTACTGTTCAAAAGTTTACACACCCCCGGCTCTTAATGTATCGTGTCGCTTTCTTTAGCATCAGTGAACGTTTGCACCTTTTGTAATAGTCGTGTACGAATCCCTCAGTCGTCCTCAGTGTGAAAAGATGGATCTCAAAATCATATAGTCGCCGTTGGAAAGGAGTCAAACATGTAGAAGATGCTGGAAAAGTAAAGAATGTGCAGGACCTGGAGGATTTTTCTGAAGAACAGTGGGCGGTTTAACTGCTCAGGACAAACAAGGGACTCATGAACAACTCTCACAAAATATTCATATTAATCTGTGTAAATTCAGTTATTATTGTCTTGTGGACTATATGTAAACATCTGTTATGTGAAATAGCGTATTCAGGCCAGGACTAAATTAAAAGCTAAATGCAATTTTTATGATCTCTCTTGTTTTTTAATTATTAACATTTTGCAGATTCTGCAAGGGGTGTGTAAATTTATGAGCACAACTCTATATTGGAAAGACATTTAATACCTTTAATGGCAAAGATGCAGTGTCATGGAAGAGGGCTTGTGCATGGGCATTTTAACTGACATTAGTGAGTAATAAAAATATCAATGTCTCAGAAGAATCCACCCAAATAAGCAGAGGAAGCTCTGGTGTCCTCACCTCTCGAGTGCTTCTTTCACCAGCTCTTTGGCACTGGAGTGGGTTGTAGCCAGGACGCTCTTATAGTTGGCACCTTCGCATATCTCGGTGCCAAAAATCTTCAGGATACCTGGTGCCGTTATGTGACTGGACAGTTCTGAGGGATCGTCTGTTACTGATGGCTCTTCTCCAGCTGTAACTATGTCCGCACGAGCCGAGAGCACACCACGGCTGAACACAGAGGAAAGGCGGTGCTGATGTCGGCGGATTCTGCTCTTGGCTGGTTGCCTGAAGCCCACGCCCTCCACAGACATGGCAGTACCAGCCGATGAGCTAGATCTGGGTAAAAGAGCGAGAGGGGGTTGAAATAACTCCAAAGTTCAGAACCACATCAAATAGAGCCATATTAGCCTCCTTGTCAAGCAACACTGTGACCATGAACCATCCCGTTACGGTCTTCTGTTAAAATGGACAGGAATAAGTTACTTCTGATTCAAAGACTTGAACATGAGCAAACCTTGCTCATTCAGAGGCACAAGGGCCCCCTTTCAGCACAGAGAACCGCACCAGTGACGTATATGAACTGCATGCCTTATTTGAAAAATATGACAAAATAATACTTCCTGTGAAAAATAACATCTCTTCAGGTAAACTCCAGCTAAGTGGCACACATTATAATCAATCCTTTCAGTCATCAGAGTCTGATAAACGTGTGGTTCAGCATTTAGTTCCTAAACATATCATCAATTTAGTCAAACTGATGATGTCCGTTATAGGAGTGTGGAAAATCTTTATGATTGATTGTTTTACTACCGCTATACACATCATGAGTAGGGTTTCCAAGTGTTAGAGTCCTAGTGTCAGCGTGTGTGTGTGTGTCCATGCGTTAAAAGAAGTAAGGGAAAAAACAGTGGCCCACCCAGAGGAAAATAGAGCACCCTACTGGGAAGATTCCTGAACTTCCTGTCTCTCCCTGTACCTGAGCCAGGTAACTATGTAGTGTAGAACTGCAGATCTCTGCTCTGTCTGTATAAGCTTCCATATACAGGTCTTTGATATTTTTGCTCATACATACAGTAGATCAGGTGTCTGGGGTAGCTCAGTAGATCTTCAGGAGCACACTCACAGAAACAAAGGTACCAAATAGTACTTTTCCATGTCGCTGTGGAGGTGAAAGTGATGTCTCTTTAATCACCTGTTACAGTAGTGATACCAGTTGCCCTATTAACATTTCTAGGTGGATGATACATACTAAAGATACAGAAATCTATACCGCTTATCCTTTTCAGGGTCGCGGGGGAACCTGGAGCCTATCCCAGGAAGCATTGGGCACAAGGCGGGGTACACCCTGGACAGGGCGCCAGTCCATCGCAGGGCACAATCACATAACGGACAATTTGGAAACACCAATCAGCCTACCACGCATGTCTTTGGACTGGGGGAGGAAACCCCCGCAGCACGGGGAGAACATGCAAACTCCGCACACACAGGGCCACGGTGGGAATCGAACCCAGGACCCCGGAGGTGTGAGGCGAACGTGCTAACCACTAAGTCACAGCGACAAGGAAAACCCCAGTTTGGTACGTTTAGACCAATTTGTGCAGACATGGCTGACTATATCAGAACCCTGATTTACCTGACTCAGGTGTGTTGGAGCTGGAAAAGAACAAAGCCATACACAGAGAACTGTTTGTTTTAGACTGAGGACAGTTTTAGTCTTCATACACTTACTGGACAGATCCATTGCTGTGCTTGCGGCTGAGCTTGGATAGGCTCCTCTTGGCTGCGCTGATCGGTGCTGCTGCAGGTGACGGAGGTGCGGTTCCTGTTCTCCTTAACGTCCGCTCACCCCACGTCATCGTCATAAGAAAGCTCTCTAAAGGCGGCGGCCCGTCAAAATCCTTCTTCAGAAAGAAAGACGAGAACTCTTTAGCACTGATACTCCAATGATGAGCATGATGAGAAAAAAAAGAAGGGATACACACATGAAAAATAAAAATAAAAAAAAGGAACTTTGTGCAATATTAGCGCAGGGTAATGATCAAGGTGCAAACTTTGGTTTCAAGAAAAAAAAAATGAAATGTGACTAAAGACAGAGAGGTAACGAGTTTGGAGAAGGGGATCTCTGACTCTACCTCTACCTCTGACTCTACCCGCGTCTTTTAAAGCGCTGTACTGGTTAGAGTCATAGGCAGGGTTGCCAGATTGTGATGACAGTTTCACGCCTAAATACAAAGCCAACCCTCCCAGAATCACCAGACTATACAGCAGCTTCAAGTGCAATTTTGAGAGACGTTACTCCAACAAGTTTAGTTACTAAACAAGATCATTTGCAATCCAATGCCTACTGCAGGACCTGTCCTACAGATGAGGGAATGACACCAATCTGGCAACGCTTTCCAGAGGAAGAGAATGATGAAGCTTGAGGGAGGGTCTATGGCTACTTTCGTGTCACTTCATATGACCGACTTAAAGGTGCAATAGTCGTTTTTTTATTCCTTACTTGTACGAATAACCTGGAAAACATATAGAACGTGATAAAAAAAAAAAGCAATGGGTTAAGCCAGGGGTTCCCAAACTTTTCCAGGGCAAGGCCCCCCAGAAGGCATTAGCATTTGCCCTCCTTTTGCAAGATGTCTTTAAAAAACATTAAAAATACAGAATTCTGAATATATCCCCCTTTTTAAAATTAATAATTACATCCTACATCTTTACATTACATTACATTAGGAATCGATTGTGTGTGTGGTTGTCTGAGAGTGAGAAAGAGAAATCATGTGTTTATTTTTCACACCAAATTGTTGAGGCCCCCCGGGCGCCCCCTGGCGGCCCCCATTTTGAAAACCACTGGGTTAAACTGCTGCCTTAGGAAAGGTTTGTTAGGTTACTGAGAAAATCCGTTTAGAAATTTGACTTCCGGCCCGGAAGATTTGTTTGTATTTGGAAAGCTACCAGTTATTTTATGGGCCACCTGAGATACAGGTACAGGAATCATTCGTATGTTGAACCCTACCTAAGGAAAGAAAGAAAAAAAAAAAGAAAAAAACAAACAAACAAACAAAAATCCCATTTTTGCCACAGAGAAAAAAAATAATAAATAATAATAATTGCAACTTTATTTCCCAGAATTTATATCTCGCAATTCTGACCTTTTCCCCCACAAGTTCGAGTGAACATCTCACAAATTTGACTTTACTTCTCGCAATAACAAGTTTACATCTCACAATTCTGATTTTTTTTTTTTTACTCACAATTTTAGACATCCACTTGCTACAGTACCTGAAATGTGACTAACTTCAGGTAACGATGCTTTGTTGGTACATTCTTTGTAACTCACTAAATGACAAGTGGACGTCTAAATTGTGAGAAATAAAATCACAACTGCGAGATATAAAGAAGTTGAAATTAGCCCCCCACCCCCCCCACCCCCCCACCACCACCCCTGCCGGAAACTGGCTTCCATAATTAGAGACCTAATCTTTGAGAGAGAAAAAAAGACTAATCTTACCTAATGCACCCTTTAATGTGGTCCTCATTCATTTTTAGAACTATTATTATTATTATTATTAATAATAATAATAATAATAATAATAATAATAATTGGGATGAATTCAGATACAGGAGAGTGCAAAAGTCTTAGACACCCCAATTACAACAAATAAAATAAAACAAAAACCTCTAAGCAGCCGCCAGACTCTGTACTGGATGACTATGTTCTCAACTCCCAACTTCCTTTTATTGGGTTATTCAATTAAATTAACTAGATAGTAGCCTATAACATAAGTCAAGTGTGAAAGTCTCAAATTAACGTTAAGATTACACAAGATAACACCACAACTTAGCTTCATACAAGGTTAACTATTTATTTTTAGGACAAAATTCCTCACCTTCATCCAACTGAAGGAGAAAAAAGTGAGAAATAGCTATGCTGATTCACGTATTCTGTAAAATCCTAGTCACACTACCACCACACTCACCATGATTACAGCAAGGAATTAAAGTAAAACCCCACCGTGAAACACATTAAATATGACGTTGACGTCACTGGGGAACATTACTAGCAGCATTTCAGTGCCATTTGATAGGAGTAAACATTTGAACGTTCTCAAGCATAAGGGATAAGGGTCAGATTTCACTCTTAGCACTTAAACACAAAAGATCAAGAGTTTGTTTTCTCACACATCACCTTCCAGCAACATCATATTAATGAGAATATGTCTAACTATATGTATATGTATAACTATATGATATTATGTATATGAGGATATATAACTCAAAGTTCCAGAATGCAACACACTTGTGCTAAGTCGAGACAGAGGCTCGACTCAGCTAGTTAGTGATCCCTGACATGACAAGCACATTGTAATGTAGGATAACTGTTAACAAAATTGAAAATAAACCAACATGTCAATCAAAGTACTCAAATAAGAATTTCAGTACAACATCAATCTTGGACATCACTAAAGCTCACAAGTTAATTATAAAAATGTATAATTTTTGTAAATCCCAGTCCTTTCCTTTCAACAAAAAGGCCTTTTGTCAATTTAGAGGCTTATAATCACTCTAATGCAGTCAATTTCCTATGACCGTTCTTCATCTTACAGCAGTATGAGATTCTTCAGAATTATGTTCTACCATGTGTCCATGATAATGATAATGAGTCTTTATTGGTCACATATACATTACGGCACAGTGAAATACTTTTTCTTCACATATCCCAGCATGTTAGGGGTCAGAGCGCAGGGTCAGCCATGATACGGCACCCCTGGTGCAGAGAGGGTTAAGGGCCTTGCTCAAGGGCCCAACAGTGGTAGTCGTAGGGATTGAACCCCCGACCTTCTGATCAGTAACCCAGAGCTTTGCAGTGCTGGGGCTTGAACCCCCGACCTTCCAATCAGTAACCCAGAGCCTTAACTGTCAAACCATGACTTCCGAATCCACCTTGACCCTGACCAGCATAGAGTGCTTACTGAAGAATTAACAAGTACTACTCCATCAGACACAGAAATGAACAAGCATTTAGACTGAAAAGCTAAGAGAAGTGTGTGTTCACCTTTAAAGAGTGTAAGAACATTGATTTATTTTGGAACATAGGCAAGCTGTAATTCATGTGATAGGATTTTCTTCTACACGCTCAAACCTTGTCTTCCACGCTCAGCTGGTCCAGGAGAGGGCGGTCTTGCTGTTTCGAAACAGAGTCACTGTTTCATTTTCACTCACTGTTGCAGTCAGTTTCATTCACAGTTATCATGACTGTGCTCCCAGTTCCAGCTAAAACGTATCGATTGTTCTTTTGAAAAACCCGAACACTACAAGTGTATCATTCAGTCATTCATATGCATGCATTATGATGAATTATTCAGTAACTACTGTACAACTAATAGGAATGGTTTGTAGTGGTGAGAATGAGAAACGTAAGTCTGGACCACTGATCGTGTTTTTACATGGCAGTACAAAAACATGTTTAGTTATTATGGTTATTGTTTCATAATTAGAGTTAAAAGCGTAACTGAGCAGTTATTCGAATTTAAGGTTTGTAATCTAACGCTCGGGAACCCGTTGATGGATTCAGACATAAATTCCTTACTCTTGTGTTTGTATTCTATTCTATTCTATAAGTTTCAATCTAGTTACGGAATAGTTCGTTGTAATAACTGAATAATATGCTTTATTTAGTATTAGTATGAATAATTGAACAATAAGATGAGTCTTTTGGGGGATAAATATTTAATGTCTATTGACTTACCAACTGTAATTTTTAATGATAAACTAAAATAAACTGACATGATTTAACGGATTGGCCTAA
The DNA here is from genome assembly GCF_001660625.3 of Ictalurus punctatus. NCBI lineage: Eukaryota > Metazoa > Chordata > Actinopteri > Siluriformes > Ictaluridae > Ictalurus > Ictalurus punctatus. The sequence continues at coordinate 10,274,371 of NC_030428.2, read as the reverse complement.
TGGTTAGATTATAATCGTAAAATAGGGTTAGGGGTTCGTGTCTGCAATAACTTTGATATTATGGGATTCATGGGAAGCATCTTCAATAACATAAAGTAATTCAGGTGTGTGTGTGTGTGTGTGTGTGTGTGTGTGTGTGTGTGTGTGTGTGTGTGTACTCTACCAGGCAAAACTTTGGACACACTATTTTTTTTTTTTTTCAATTTCTTTCATTTTGGAAAGCCCATAGTTGAAATTTGTTTGTAAGACAAATGTCAAAACTGAAGTTAATGGTAATGTAGAAATTCTTTTCTGAATCAAAATGCTCGGCCTACTTCGGAACATTAAGAAGTTTTGACTGGTAGTGTGTGTGTGTGTTTTTATATTGAGACCGCATGTGTGTGTGTGTGTGTGTGTGCGTGCAGGTTTGGGTTTTAATAGCGTTAGGCAGGGTATTTGAGTATGTGCATATGTTTATAGAAGGAAGAAGTTCATGTATGGATTACTGAGGAGAAGAGTTGTGTTAGTGCATGTGTGTTCTCTTGGAGGGAGGTAAGTTCTTCTGTGTGTGTTAACGGAGGAAGTGAACGCGTGTTTATGGCAGGAGGTAAGAGATGTGTAGGTGTGTTAAGGCTGGGAGATGGATACAAATCATAAGTAAGGAAGTAAATAATGTGATGTGTGGGGTGATGCTTTACCAGCTTGAAGTGTTTTATTTCGCTTACAGCACAAAAAAGTGCCAGTGAGTACAGTTTTCTTTTCATTTATTAAAGAAAGAACATGTCATACTTTTTTTTTTATTCATTTATATATATTGAATGGTATAGATGTCCCATTAAACAAGTTAATTCCTGTTGTAACTTACTTTATAACAGCTAACATGTACAAACTGTCATTCCCTCGCCAGCCTCTCTTTATTTTCTCTTTCATGAAGTGGATTAGACAAAACAAAAATGCAGCTTGTCATGATACTGATAAACCCCAAAGCCATCTGTCCTAAAGACTTTCCTGTATTGGAAAACAGAAAGGAACAGCTTTATATCTGACTGTTACAAAGTGCTGCCTCTAGAGACTCCTCCCAGAAATGCTAAATATGTAAATGTCTCCTCACAGAAAATTTGATCTTATCAACAATTGCACAAGTTTTTTTTTTTATTCGTTTGTTTATCTGGAGTGTTAACCATACAGTGTAAGTCCTTGTGTATGATGTTACTATAGAAAATATAACATATTAGAACAAATGCAGTAATATAAACCCGTGATTCAGGGTCCCATTCTGTGAATTTGGGAAGAATGTACACGCTGATGTGTCCAAATGGTTCCATTCAGTTTTAAAGGCCCCCCGTGCATATGACAGAAAGGCTGTCAATAGGCGTTTCTAACGCCTGTTCCGCAACACTTTGGTGGTACTTCTGTAAGTCATGAGGTTAAGGGCGTCTGCCAAAAATATAAATGTAAATGAAAAGAGCCTTGGCTCCAGAGAACCAGGACAGAAAACTTCTAAATATATATACTATATTGTTCAGCTAATGTTATATGAGATGGAACTATTCAATCATGATATCGTGATATATGATATGTTATTTTTGCCATTTTTGCCCATGCCTCAGGTGAATGTATGAGGAATGTGTGAGTTTATTGAGAAAGAAGGATTGCTTGTAAAAGTGTATGTGTGTTTACGTGTTCAGGAAGGGAGGGAGGTTTATGCATGTGAGTGCTTATGACTGAGTGTATGTGTGTGTGTGTGTGTGTGTGTGTGTGGGGGGGGGGGGGTATATGTTGTTATATCTTGGTGGGGACCAAATGTCCTCACAAGTATAGGAATGTCTGACAGTTTTGACACTGCAGGGACATTCAGCTGGTCCCTATGAAGTAGACTTCGTTCTTATACAAACCCCATTTCCAGAAAAGTTGGGATATTTTCTAAAATGCAATAAAAACAAAAATCTGTGATTTGTCAAGTCTTTTGAAACTTTAATTAACTGACAAAAGGACAAATAAAAGATATGTAATGTTTTCACTGCCAACTTAATTGTAGTTTGTCAATATCAACAATTTTAGAATTTAATGCCTGCAACACCCTCAAAAAAAAAAGTTGGGACAGACAAAATAAGACTGAAAAGTTTATAGAATATTCAAATAACACCATTTTGGAGGATTCCACAATAATCAGGTTAATTTGTAACAGGGGAGGGTATCAGGATTGGGCATAAAAGGAGCATCCACCAAAAGCTCAGTCTTTGCATGCAAGGATGGGTCATGACTAGGGATGCAAATTCTCGGCCGAAGCCGAAACCGAATATAATGAAAAACTTGGCCGAAATCCGGAGGCTGAAACCGAACGTTTTTTGTGTTTTTTCCATTTATTTTGCCATTTTTTCACCATTGCATAAATTAAATAGTCAAAACGTGCTTTTTACTATTTTGTCTTGCTTTTCAAAGAAAAAATCAAATTCAAAAACTACAATTTCAAAATATTTATTTAACACTGAACATTTTTTTCCCCATTCCAGCAGGCATAGGCTACCAACAAGGCACAATATGACTTTAAATAAATAAATGAGTAAAATAAAAATATTTGGATGTGGTCATCTTTGAGCCCCCCTTGAATAGCCGATGTTAGGCCGATAACTGACTGCTGAAAGAATGGAACATTCTGTAGCTTACAACAAAAACGTGCATTAAAAAGTGCATTGACAAGAGCGCAGAAAATGGTTCTATTGGGTTCTATACGGCTGATTATATTGGGGATATACACCGCTCGCGTCCCTGTACACCTCGCGGAGTATTATAGTGGATATAGTATAGTTAGATACGTTGTTAATGTTATGTTCCTTGATAGATTAGGTTAGTTTAAACTATAGATTAGTTCATGTAGCCCCCTCATCGAGGTCGTGACATTCGCGTGTCTCACTCTGGTTGCTAGGCTATTTGGTCGCGTCATCAAACATGTCATTGTTCGGTCAAATTACCTGGCGGCATTACCTGAGAAATCGTCATGCTCGGGAGTACTTCGGAAAACTGTAGTCACTTAACACAGTCTGTCGCTGCATCTAGAAATGCAACCTGAATCTTCTCTGGGCCTCTGGGCCCGAGCTCAACTCAGATGGACTGAAAGGCAGTGGAAACGTGTGCTGTGGTCAGATGAGTCCACGTTTCAACTTGTTTTCAGGAAAAACCACACTGTTATCAGTGAAAGGTGCAAAAGCCAGCATCTGTGATGGTATGCGGGTGCATCAGTGCCCACGGCATGGGTGACTTGCATATGTGTGAAGGTACCATTGATGCGGAGTCGTATATTGGGATTTCAGAGGCCATGCAGGCAACGCAGGAAGTCCATGGTTATTTCAGCAGGACAATGCCAAGCCTCATTCTACACGTGCTTCGACAGCGTGGCTTCGTAAACACAGAGTGTGTGTGCTTGACTGGCCTTCCAACAGTCCAGATCTGTCTCCTATTGAAATTGTATGGCGCATCATGAACAGGAGAACCAGACAATAGCGACCAAGGACTGTTGAGCAGCCGAAGTCTCGTCTCAAGCGAGAATGGGCAAGAATTCCACTTGGAAAACTGCAATAATCAGTATCCTCAGTTCCCAAACGATTAAAAAGTCTACTTAAAAGGAAGCGTGGTGTAGCACAGTGCTAAACATGCCTCTGTCCCAACTTTTCTGAGTATGTTCCAGACCTTCAGTTCTAAATTTGTTTGTATTAATACGAATCTTTTATTTGTACGTTTTTCCGTTAAGTAGCCTAAAGGTTCAAGAAAATGAGCGAATCACAGATTTTTGTTCTTGTTGCGTTTTAGAAAAGATCCCAACTTTTATGGAAATGCGGTTTGTACAAAATTTTATAAAAAAAAAAACCAAACAAACAAAAAACAACAAACAAACAAATAGACAGACAAACAAAAACAAAACAAAGCAAAAAAAAAATGGAGCCAATAGGTTTAATAGGTTAAGGAGTTTAGGTGTAACACAGCATTTATTAGATTCTTTAATAATTATGTTACGACTATGAAAAGCAAGTGTGTGGGTGTGTGGGTGTGTGTGTGTGGCTGTGTGTGGCTGTGGGCGGGGCCTTGCGTGTCATGACAACCTCCGGATGACTTCTCCTGCTCCGTATTAGCAGGGACCCAGACTTTCCCTTGCGTTATCCATCTCTCAGCCGGATTACACGCTTCTAGTCACTCGTGTGTGAGAGTGTGTGAGTGTGTGTGAGTGTGTGTGAGCTATATGTTTGACCAGAAGCAGCTGAGCAGACACGGAGCCGCGTCCTTTCTGCCCGAGGAAGAGTGGAGTTGAGGCGCAGCGCCCAGATGAAGGCTTTGTGCGGATCTCAACTTCCCTTTTGGGTGAGTATCGATACGTCTAATATCCAGGTAGACTTAGTGCTCAACATGGTGCTTACATTAGACTTTACAAAACGACTAGACTTTCCTCATAAATCGCATTTTCTCTTACTGTAGGCTATAAAAGCCGAGTCGAGCTTTACAAATGCCTTAAGCAAAAAAACAAACAAAACAAAAACAAAACAAAAACAAAACCCTCTGGAGCTTTGCACGCTGAAGGATGTTCACCAAGATGTTGTTGCTACAACACAAAAACAAAGTTACACCATGTCTGAAATGTAGGTTATTCCTCCTGTTTGGGGTTAAGGACACACTAGTAGCATCAGTGCAAGCACTTTAACTTGGTCTAGCAGGAGGTGACATGGCTGCCTGCTTGTTTTGTTGTTACTTTCAACCTAAATGAAGCTCTCTTCAAACAAACTGCATTTGTTCATAAGGTTTTCCGAGCTAAATTCATTGTTCTGGGGATCTATTTTATTAAGTTCTCAAATAGCCTCTTAGAGTTATACAGGTTTGGTAGTGAGCACCAACTGCAACAGAACCCTTCATGGAATTTGTAATGGTTTTAATGGTTATAATGGGAATTGGTACTGGTTGGAATTGAAACTGTAGCGGTCTCTACTGTTAATTTGTTGTCGATTGGTGGAGGATTATGTCTATTGGGTACTGTAGGGCTGAGTGATATATTGATATAATATTGATATTGTGGTAAATGATCACATGATACACTTTTCTGAGATATCGCTGGTATAGTGATGTTTTTTTTTTTGTTTTTTTTTAAACATTTTTAATCCTTACAAATTAAATGGTACTGAATGGACGCTTTGATTTTACATAATAATAATTATTTTTTATAATCTTCTTTGTCTTTGTAGGCATTAAAGACAGTTTAAGTTTTTTTTTTTGTTTATTTTACTACTATTTTGCTGTTTAAATCATACATAGTGACACAACGCATCATATATCGTAGAAATGTGCTTAAGTATTGTGGTATGATTTTTTTTTTGTCATATCACCCAGCCCTAGATACAAGGACCAATAATGGTATTGGTTTTAATGGTTAGCTGATGGTTTGTAATGGTATTTGTAGTGGAAACCATTCAAATTTTTGAGATTGTTTCTCTTGTTGTTGTTTTCTTAGTAGGAATGTAAAAACATTAGTGTGGTGAAGGAGTCAGGAATTATGGATGAAATGGATTCATGATGTATGGATCTGTCGCTTTCCTTGTCTCCGGGATGGTTCTCTCAGTAGTACAGCTTATGTACCTTTTAATATTTATCTTTTACCTGAAAACATGGATATCTAAGGTACATAAATGAACCATAAATAGTTTTAAAGGTACACTGCATGCAACTTTCCAGGTAAAAGATACATAGGCCTACTACAGGTACAAAAGGTGAAGGGTACAACCCTAGAGACAGAGAGTGTAGAGCATGATCTTTACAATATATCTAACTGATCTTAGATTTCCTTACTATTGTGTTGCATTGCTGCAACCCTACACTAAAGTATTTCTGCTTTAAAAAGTGTATAGCTTTACACCTAGAAAGATAGGAGTAACATCATGGTGGCTTAGTGGTTATCACATTTGCCTCGCACCTCCAGGGTTAGGGGTTTGAAACCAACCTCCACCCTGTGTGCTCAGAGTTTGCATGTTCTCCCCGTGCTTTGGGGGTTACCGCTAGTACTCAGGTTTTCTCCACCAGTCCAAAGACATATGTTGTAGGCTGACTGGCATTTCCAAATTGTCCGTAGAGGGTGTGTGAATGTGTGTGCGCGATTGTGCCCTGTAATGGGTCGGCACCCCGTCCTGGGTGTCCCCTGATTTCCCTGTGAGAAGCTCCGCCACGACCCTTTGTAGGATAAGCAGTATGGAAAATGGATGGATGAAAAATGCTATTCTCTTTGAGCATGGGCATTTTAAATCCTGACTACTAATATATTAAACTTTAACATTCTTAACTTTTCATTTAAACAAGGTAATGCCCATGTAGTTGTGTCCACGTTGGAAATCTGGTTTATCTCAAAATCCGTTTTACATTTTTACAGTTGACATTTTTTTCGTAACATGTCAGGATGTTATGAACAGACATTTGTAACAGTGTCCGATAAAATACGATGTTTTAACTTCTCCATGAAGATGAAAAATCCGCTCCACTATTGGTGGTACAAACAAACAATATATATTGCATTGCATTTTCTTAATATGATATATGAGAATCTTACACTAGTTTTTTTGTGATCGTTGCAGCCGAAAATGCTCGATTTTGCTCCGTTTTTTCTCTTCTTCAAAATTTGCGATGCAACTTGCAGAGTTTTTTTGTGCTTTTTTTTTTGCGTAAAACTACGGGACTTGTGATGTTTGTTGGTAAATGAGACCTTTTAGCCGCACTCATGTTCAACACACATGAATCGAAGCTGGCTTTGGCTGAATGCGCATTGGCGCGTTGTGATGATGTCACGTGCTGCGTCTCGACTGAAATCTGCGGAGAATCTGCAGCAGTTTTGAAAAATTGCAAGCTCCTCCGAATATTGTGGAGTATCCTTGATCTTCTCGATCAGAATAATGTAAAAATTATTATTATACATAAAAAAAACAAACATCTAAAATAATTTGATTTCACTTCAAGTTTAATGATAATGAGTCTTTATTGATAACATATACAATACATAATTATACTGTAGGCTTGATTACAGCATAACACGCTAATTTAAAAAGTGTCCAAATGTCGGGACAATTGTGACAAGAGCATCAAGTGTACATGTCTAAAACACACAGGGATAAAACACAGCGGGTCAAAGTAGTGATGTGAGGCGACACTACACGAAGTTGATATTTTCAAGTTAGTTCTTGTTTTTGCTTATGTCATAACATCTGTGAGCAATCATTCTGTTACCAGCCTGACTTTTTAATAAAAAAAAAAAAATGCAGTTAGTCATGTTTCTGAGAAACCACTAAGCCCTCCAACCTGAAACCTTTCTTATGTCAGAAAACGTTACAGCTTTAATTATGACAGTTACAAAGCACTGACACAGGAGACTCCTTCCAACATTGCTCAATAAATATCTCTTCACACATACACATTCATATCAATATTGTCATGTTTTAAAATCTGTTCATGTAGTTTCGTATATGATATGTCTATAGAAACATATTAGAACGAGTGTATTAATATAAACCTGTGATTTACCTTGTATCCAGAGCTACTGCTGGATACAGTTGAGGTCGTAAGTTGGATGATCGGTGTAAGTTGCTATTATTATTCTTTTTTTTCTTTCATTTAGTACTGCTCTTCAGAAGCTACATAAGACATGTTTCCCATAAGATGAAATAATAACAATTTACACCGATCATCCTGTTTAAAAGTTTACACCCCCTGCCTCTTAATGTATCGTGGTGCCTTCTTGATCATCCGTGAACGTTTGTACCTTTTGTAATAGCCGTGTACGAATCCCTCAGTCGTCCTCAGTGTGAAAAGATGGATCTCAAAATCATATAGTCGCCGTTGGAAAAGAGTCAAACATGTAGAAGATGCTGGAAAAGTAAATAATGTGCAGGACCTGGAGGATTTTTCTGAAGAACAGTGGGGCGGTTTAACTGCTCAGGACAGACAAGGGACTCATGAACAATTATCACAAAACGTAAACACAGTCGTTCATCATCCAGGTAACACATAGTATTAATAATCAAGTGTAATGTAAACTTGAACTAGTTCATTTGTGTAAATTCAGTTATTATTGTGTATTGTGGACTATATTTACACATCTGTTATGTGAATGTGAAACATTCAGGGCAGGACTAAATAAAAAAAAAACTAAGAGCAATTTTTATGATCTCTCTTATTTAAAAAAAAAATTCAAGGCGTATGTAACTTATAACCTTTCAACTCATAACTTATTACCTCAACTTTATATATTAAATCTATATTTGAAAACAAAAGCGAAAGATCAAGAGCAGTATTTGTGTGTCGATGAGGGAAAAAAAACACTTTACTGTTGTACTAGAAACCTCTGTTCTCCAAGAAAGTGAATTATCCATTGGAATTCTTCGTCAGGATATTAGACATGATTAGCAACTTGGTTTTAACTTAGCGAGAGCTGAGACATATTGCTGTATGATATACTGTATGCAACCGCACGCATTGGCCCTCACAGCCTTAGCTAATCACTAAAGATAAGATTTGTGAGTATAGCAGTTTTAGTATCAGTGTGACTGCTTATATATTTAATCCGTTAAAGCGATATGAAGAATTTTCATACTAATAATAAGCGAGAGGAGTGTCCAAGAGCTGTGGAGAGTTAAGGATCTTGCTCAAGGCACTAGGCCCAAGCTTCTCATCAGTAGCACAAAAAGTTTAAGCACTGAGCTTATTTCTACTGTCCATGTATATCCCGGAATGTTAGATGTCCTTTGTTCCGTCAGTGTTGGGGGACAAGAAACTCACGCAAGGCCTGGTGTTCAGAGGTTTTTCAAGGCTTCGTCTGTAGATTTCAAAGTCCTAGGTTTTAGATTTCTGCACCACGCTCTGTATGCCAGAATATGCAAACCTGAGTGCTACATCAACAGGCTGAAGAAAGCGGACGGAGGAGGGGAAGACAGAAATGGGAAGACTCAACGGTGTGGCTGACCCGTGTTCGCTCTGGCTTCAGGGTACTTCTAATCACACCAGAAACGTCCACGTTCACTTAGGATCAGAGCTTTTCACTCGTGGATTAGTGTGAATTAATATCAACATATTACCGTAGAAAGGTTGCCTTGTGGAAAACTCGGTTCTTAAAGTGTCTTCAAATGTAGTTTTGGGTGACTGGGTATAGCAGAGCTGTGTGAAAAGAGGACAAGTTTAAGAGAGGGCGTTCATGAGAAAGTTAAGAGCTCTTGCTTGTCATGCTCAGGTCACACATGAGAGCTAGGTTTCCTGAGCTCAGCAGAACAGACCGAAGTGTTTCTCACCAGTTAACCAACATTTTAACAACTCGCTATATTGATTTTGTCACACTGAATTTGAATGTAAGCGTTTCTTTAATTTGTGCTCAGCGGGGTTTCACAGTATCCCAGACCAAAGCTTTTATCTTTTGGTTTATCTGTTCAAATGTGGTAGAGTTGGGTGAACTTTCAGTGTTCATGCATTAGAGTCAGTTACTAAGCAAACAGTGCCAAGTCAAAGTAATTTCTGTAATGTAATAGTCTGAGGTTTGTGGAAATGAATCAGCATTTTGTGTTGCACTGATACTGGCCTTAAACACAGCACAGATCTTGCATGTGAAAACAGCCTACATTTTCCCACATCTGTCAACATCACATCACTGTGTTTCACATAACTCGGCAACGGAAGGTTGCAGAGAGTCAGCTTTCCGTAATACTCGTGTCGGATAAGCCAGGTTTTCCAAACATGTGTCTGTAATAACTATGACCAATTTGTGATCTCAGTATACTGTGAATTACAGGCACGCGAGTGTACACCTCATGTCCTCAGTGCACATTGGTTGATTGTTTTTATTACAATTACTTGTTTTAGGGCTTTTGGCCGTGCAAGTTGCATTTGATCATAAGTAGGTTACCAAATTTCCCCACGGGGATCAATGAAGTACTCTCTATCGCTATGCCCATAACTTGCAAAAGGCTGTGAAAAAGTATTTGCCCCATCCTGATTTCCTCTGTTTTTGTGCATTAATAAATAGTTTTAGATTTTCAAAAGAAATACAAAATAAAAAAAGCCAAGCTTAAGAAACACACAACACAGTATTTATTTATTTATTTAATTGAAGCAAAAAAAAAAAAAAATGATCCAACACCTATCATCCATGTGAAAAACTAATTGGTCCCTTAAACTTAAAATCTGGTTGTGCCACCGTTAGCAGCACTAATTGCAACCAAACGCTTCAGATAACTGGAGATCAGAGTTTCACTTACTTCTAGGACTAGGATTTACTCCTATGTTTTGGATCATTGTCTTGCTGCATAATCCAGTTGTACTTGAGTTTCAACTTACGGACTGAAGACCGGACATTCTCCTTTAGGATTTTCTGGTAGAGAGCAGAATTCATGCTTCCCTCAATTACTGCAAGTCACCCAGGCCCTGACGCAGCAGAGCATCCCCACACCATCACACTTCCACCACCATGCTTGACCGTAGGTATGATGTTCTTTTTGTGGGATTCTGTGTTTGGTTTACACCAGATGTAACAGGACCCTGTCTTCCAAACAGTTCCATGTTCGCCTCATCAATCCACAGAACATTCTCCCAATAGGTTTGGGGATCACGGTGTGTTTTGGCAAAATTCCTACGAGCCTTAATGTTCTTCTGGGTTAACAGTGGGTTTCCATGGGTGCCATCTTTGCCCCAGTGTCTTTCTAGAGTCTGATGGCTTGCGGGAAGAATCTGCAAACAGTCTGGCCGTGAGGGCCCGAATGCTTCGGTACCTTTTTTCAGACAGCAGGAGGGTGAAGAATGTGTGTGAGGGGTGTGTAGGGTTATCCACAATGCTGGTGACTTTGCGGATGCAGTGTGTGGTGTAAATGTCTATGATGGAGGGAAGAGAGACCCCAATGATCTTCTCAGCTGTCTTCACTATCCGCTGCAGGGTCTTGCGATCTGATGAGGTGAGGTTCTCAGTTAGGTGAACACCAAGGAATTTGTTACGCTTGATGATCTTCACAGAGGAGCCGTTGATGTTCAGCGGAGAGTGGTCGCTCCGTGCTCTAATTTTTTGTTTTGTCCACATTCAGAGACAGGTTGTTGTCTCTGCACCAGTCCGTTAATTGCTGCACCTCCTCTCTTTATTCTGACTCGTCGTTCTTGCTAATGAGACCGTCCACAGTCGTGTCATCGGCGAACTTGATGATGTGATTCGAGCCGTGCATTGCTGCACAGTCGTGAGCCAGCTGATTAAACAGCAACGGACTGAGCACACAGCCCTGAGGCGCCCCCATGCTCAGTGTGGTGGTGCCGGAGATGCTGTTCCCGATCCGGACAGACTGAGGTCTCCCAGTCAGGAAGTCCAGGATCCAGATGGAGATGGAGGTGTTCAGGCCCAGTAGGTTCAGCTTTCCAATCAGGTGCTGAGGAATTATTGTGTTGAATGCTGAACTGAAGTCTATGAACAGCATTCAAACATAGGTGTCCTTTCTGTCCAGGTGGGTGAGGGCCAGATGTAGGGTGGTGGTGGTGGCATCATCCGTTGAGCGATTAGGACGATACGCCAACTGCAGGGGGTCCAGTGAGGGGGCAGCAGGGTCTTGATGTGCCTCATGACTAGCCTCTCAAAGAACTTCATGATGATGGATGTGAGTGCAACGGGAGTCATTGAGGCAGGACACTGAAGACTTCTTTGGCACAGGGACAATGGTGGTAGCCTTGAAGCACATCGGAACGATGGCGCTGCTCAAGGAGATGTTGAAGATGTCAGTTAAAACATCTGCCAGCTGGTCCAGCAGCCTTCCGTGGGTTGACTCTGCGTAGACTTTCCCTCACATATGGCACATATCACTGTCACAGGCGGTTAATGTTGTCCTGTAGTTGCCATGAAGTCACGTAAGGAGTTGTTGGCTATCAGTAGCTTTCTGTTAGTGGAGTCATGAACAGTGACCTTTATTGATGCAAGAGAAGCCAGTAGGTCCTTTGATGTTGTCCTGGTCTCTTTTGTGACTTCATGGATGAGTAGTTGCTGTGCGCTTGGAGGAATTTTGGAAGGTCGGCCTTGGGAAACCCTGGGAAGGTTCACTACTGTTCCGAGTTTTTCCATTTGAAGATAACGGCTCTCACTGTGGTCCTTTGGAGTCCCAGAGCCTCAGTTAGCGCTGTATGGACTAATACATGTTCAGAATACATCTTGAAGGATATTTATGCTTTTCTGTGGGTTGTACCGTGCATTTTTTTTAAGAACAACCATCCATCCATTTTCCATACTGCTTATCCTAGACAGGGTCGCGGGAGACCTTGGACCCCAGACCTATCCCAGGGAATTCAAAAGGCAAGGGACACCCTGGATGTGGTGCCAACCCATTGCAAGGTAAAATCTCACACACACTCACACACTACGAACTACTTGGAAATGCCAATCAGCATGTTTTTGGACTTGGTGAGGAAACCGGAGGAAACCCTCTAAGCACAGGGTGAACATGCAAACTCCACACACACAAAGCGGAGGCAGGATTTGGACCCCCAACCCCAGAAGTGCGAGGCAAACATGCTAACCACTAAGTCACAAATACCTATTTAACCACCTATTATGCTAAAAACATTGTATTGAAGAAGAATACAACAGTGATAACAAAGCCTATCACCTAATTACATTTCAGAAAGTGTACATGGTAAAATAATTATTGTACAAGTCATATATGTAGAAGTTATTGGATTTAATACTGCTTACATATTGGATTTGTATACACAAACCTATATTGACTGGCACCATACTTAGATCAAGATGAACAGGAATTAGACATAGTGATGTCCTGGCCTAATTTTACATGAGTGCTAGTGGATTTAGCCACTTAATCTGGAAGAGATTATCACATTAAGTCTTTCATACTGAACATTACAGTGTGTAGAACTCAAGCAACTAAACATATATGGCAATGGGGAAAACACTAAAAAACAATTATTACAGACAATTAATTGTTGTTGTCCTATTATTACAGTATTCACAGTATGTCTAGCATTAATTAGTAATTAGTTGGTTTTTTTTTTTTTTTTGGGGGGGGGGGGGGGGGGGGGGTCAACTTCCTGAATTTGGACTTGTCTGACATTCTCATGACTATTTACAGCATCAAAATGGTTCATTGGTTTATTGCCTAGTGGGGTTGTAAGGACAAACCCCAGCCAATTCAGGTGAACAGTTAATCTGAGCCGATAACCTCTTAAAGTCTTCCACTGCCACTTTCCCCGTGTACTGAAACCCTTTGGCTGTGTGATCCATTACTGTTGTAAACACGCTACATTGTAACCTTTGCTGACCCTATTAGCATGTTCATAACTTTATTGTATTTAACAGCTGTTAAATGCACTAAAGAACACAAATGTTTCTTTTTAATATACACCACTGACTTGTTTGTTTTTAAGTGGTCGGTTAACAACAACATGATACCTGAAATTAGATTTATCATACTGTGAAAATTTCAAAGCATATCCTGCACATCTCCTATCTCTGACAGCTGTAAAACGACACTGGAGCGATATCTCGGCTCATCTCATATTCTGAGAAAAAGAGAGTCACGAAAAATAAAATTCTGAACCCCAGTGTAACTCGACACAACTTTACACCTAATGTATGCTTCTTTCATAACTGGAGTAGCAAGAATACAACCACATGAGTAATTTTCAAACTAAGATAAAATCAGAAGATACTGTTAAGCACTGCTGTAATACAGACTTTTCTAAGAATAGTTCTGTTTGTGATGCACCAGTTACAGCGAAATCCCCCAAGTCGCAACTTATTATTCAGTTATTGATTTTCAAGCACACTATACAGTAACTACTATGAATTATTCAGTAACTACAGTGAAATAATAGGAAAGGAAAGTCATTACAATAGTAGTTAAAGCTGCAAGCAAGTTTAAAAGGGCCAAGCCAAAGGCACAGTAAGCGCAATGCGGAGCCTGAAGAACACGAAGAGGACAAATAAAATGTACATGAATGAATAAAAGATAGGTTCAGAAGCACAGCTGAGAATAAGACTGAACAGGAAATGAACATAACAGAGGCATTTATTTGCATGCCAAAAGGTTGAAAGGTTACTGCAATGCTGAGCCACAAAAGAAAGGAACCGAAAGACAAAACATTACACAAATTTTTAAGAACTTGCACTACATGGGAATCGAACCCAGGACCTTTAGAATTGATATTTATATCAATTCTATATATCTAACCTTATATCTCTATAATACTAGGTAGCACTGTGTTAAAATGTCTCAAGTACCTAGAGGACATGCTAGGAATGATCTCTACTAAATTTTGTGCTGATATGTCAAATATTTTAAAAGGTATTACAATATATGACAAATTTCAAAATGGAAGACAGGTGATTTGTTCGACCCTGGCAAAATTGGTATCCATGCATTCGACATGACCCACTGAATCTGTAGACACCAAGATCATTATATTCTGTCAAAGTATTCAAAAGTTTTAAGCAAGAATAATCATTTTTCAAATCTCATGACCTGTAGGTGGCGCTGTTCTCAAATCTGGCATGAACTCTCAGATCATGCTGCTGATGAAGCATACCCAGTTCCATTACAATTGATCAAAGTATAGCTGAGATACAGCCTCTGATCCAATTTTTGGTCAACATAGTTACATTTGCAACATCATAACTAAGACATGGATTGTGATCAGCATGAGGAGAGTAATCTGGTGAACTAAATTACTTTTCTCTAGGACAAAGTGATCAACAATTATAACCATTTGAAAAGTGAAATTTTGAACTAGTGATGGCGCTATAGAGTTGGTCCTAGAGACCCCATAATTGGTCGAGATACTAATCATGGTCATATCTATGAGTGTGCCAGATTTCATCATTTTCCTACTTACGGTTTATAGGGTTGCCATAGTCTCCCTGTGGGGAAGAAGAAGCAGAATAATAAGAAAACTAACGGATACAATAGGTGCCCACGCACCTTCGATGCTTGGCCCTAAAATATGTCTGGATCTGTAGACTGGGAAAAAAAAAACCCCGTTCCTTAAAAATATGGTAAACTACATTGAAGTTGAAACAAAGGATGTGGAATGAGAAGGATATTTAGTTCATGTTTATGTCATTTGTCTTTAATATCAGTCAATAGCATTAAAATAACAACTGGTTGATTAATGTATAACAATAGAAAATTATTGTCCATGGGTTACACATGTAATATGTAACCCATGGTTACACATGGGTTACACATTACAAAATGCACAGATATAAGTCAAGAGGTTCAGTTAATGTTCACATCAGTCATCAGAATGGGGGGTTAAAATGTGATCTCAGTGACTTTGACCATGCCATGACATCATTGTTGGGGCCAGACAGGCTGGTTTGAGTATTTCAGAAACTGCTGATCTCCTGGGATTTTAATGCACAACAGGCTCTAGAATCTAGAACAGAATGCTGTGGGGGGAAAAAACAACCAAAGAAACATTTGAAAAGGCTTTGTTAATGAAGAAGATCAGAGGAGGATGGTGATTCAAATAACCACTCTTTACAACTGTGGTGAGCAGAAAACCATCTCAAAATATGTAACACGAAGAATAGGAATCTGTGGCTATGGTGGTCACAGAAACTGGGCCGGGTGTGAAGTGTTTTTTGAGATGCTTTTCTCCTCAACATGTCTGGCAATAACAACCATGCCATAGTCAACGGTTACTGTATCTGACTGATTTTATACATTGCTCTGCTGCCACATTATTGGCTGATTGGATAATTGCATGAATCTATAGTTGCATTTACTGATACAACTTTCATTAAACAGCTTTCCAACCTTTTCCCTGTATAGTTTATAATGTAGACTTGATGTGCTGAGATCAGCTATTGATCTACAGTAAAAGGCAAGATCCAAGCATTTATGAGTCTCAATATCTCAGTGAAATAATCTGAAATTGTTATGTACAGTTTGGACATAACATGTTGGAGTGGCAAGGCCAGTTCAGTTGAGTTAATGTCTGGTGATTGACTTGGCCAGTCTAAAACCTTACACTTTTTCAACCCGATAAAGTCCTTTGTTGCGTTGGCACTGTGTTTTGGATCTGTCTTGCTGCAAGTTCCTCCTTATTAACAAAATATTCCTGTAAACTTCTGAATTCATTCTGCTGCTACCATCACAAGTTACATCATCAAAAAAGATTAGTGAGCCTGTTCCAGAAGCCGTCATGCAAGCCCAAGCCATGACACTACCTCCACCATGTTTCACAGATGAGCTTGTATGTTTTGGATCATAAGCAAATCCTTTCTTTCTCCCCACTTTGGCCTTTCCATCACTTTGGTAAAGGTTAATCTTGGTCTCGTCAGTAACAAAAAACTTTATTCCAGAACTTTTGTTACTCATCTCTGTACTTTTGCAAATTCCAGTCTGGCTTTCCAATTCTTACTGGTGATGAGTGGTTTTCATCTTGCGGTCTGGCCTCTATATTTCTGCTCTCAAAGTCTTCTTCGATTGATGGATTGTGAGACCTTCAACCCTGTGGAGATTGTTGTTAATGATAATGAGTCTTTATTGGTCACAGTAGAGTACAGTGAAATTGTTCTCTTTGCATACCCCAGCCTGTCAGGAGGTTGGGGTCAGAGCGCAGGGTCAGCCATGATACGGCGCCCCTGGAGCAGAGTGATGTTGGTTTTTTTTTGTTTTTTTTAGGGGGGGGGGGGGGGGGGTGTGGTTCACAGCTTTTCATCATCCAGTCATCAGCTTTTGTTGTTTTCCTTGGATAACCCATTCAGTGTCTGTTGCTCAGTACACCAGTGGTTTCTTTCTTTTTCAGGACATTCCAAATTGTTCTATTGGCTATGTCCAATATTTGTGCAATGCCTCTGATTGATTTCCCCTCTTTTCTCAGCTTTAAAATGCTGCAGGGCTTGGAGGTAGAAATAGGATTAGTTCGATTTACAGAATCACTATGTGAGGTCTTGGACAATCTGGAATGGGATGTGAGCTTTAGGAAAGCAGGAGATGGTTGGGAATATTCTCTATGAGATTCTTTGAGAGAGTTTGAGCTTCTGGGGTTGTCAGAAATGGAAGAGCAAGATCCGGGGAAGAGCCGAGTACGGCACATGCTGCTGGAGGAATGGGTGGTGCGGGTTGAAGGCTCCGGAGTCTCCGGGATTATCCATGAGACCTCAGCATTTCTCACATAGGCAGCTCTCTGATCGTGACATTGGCTTATCCTTTTTAACAACAAATGCAGTCTTCACAGGTGAAACGGAAGGCTAAAACTAAGAGTAGATGTTCCCAGCTAGTTATTGTTTAAACCTTCAATCTAACAGGACACAGCTGGGTAACAAGGACCACCTGTCAGTCACATGTCCCAATATGTTACTTAATGTCCTTTAACAAATAAATACCAGGAAATAAAAGCTATAAATCTAAACTCATAGTCATGTTTTGATCTAAAACCCAAATGTCTGCAGCAAAAACAATTGAATTGGCCTTGCCATTCCATTCGGGGACTGTACTTCTTGAATAATGTGAGAAAATCACTTGGTCAGCTTGCACACTCATATGAGTTTCACTTCTTTGTCTGGTTTTACTGCAGTGCTGTAGACACTAAAAAAAGCCACATGGAACCTGCAGTGGTTAGGAAAGCAAAACTGGACATGGGGAGCCTCACATCCAATAAAGCTTAATTATATGACCAAATAGCTGGGAATGTATCGTATTTGTGTCACAATCTCCCCTTCTGGCAGCGCACTCGGAGAGACGGAGGCCGCACGCATGCACGAGCTATGTGCACAAGTGCTCAGCGAGCGCATGCTCTTCGGATGTTTGTTTGTTTTGTTTCTGTTCTGTCTCCTCCCTGTTTTGTCATTGGTCGTTGTTCGAGGGTGTGGCTTCATTGTTTTCAGCTGCCAGCACTTAACGCTGATTATGTTCGGGATATATACCGCTCGCTTCCCATTACACCTCGCGGAGTATTATAGTTAAAACAGTTAGATAGATAATGTTATGTACCTCGATAGAATTAGTTAATTTAAACTTTAGATTATTTAGTCCACGCTGGTTTTTCCGCTCCCAGTTCATAGTACTAGTTCATGTTTCCTTCTTTTGTGTTTTGACCCTGTTTTCTGTGACTGCGACTTTGATTCCTGCTTTGCCCCGTTTATGCCTGTTTGCCGATCACCCGACCCACTGCCTCTTTTTGACCACGCATCTGTTTCACGTTTTGGATTTGTCTGCCTGCCTCCTTAAATAAAAACGTCTTTACCTGCGCTTGCTTCCATATTCTACTCCCTTACGTCTCGGGACGTGACAATTTGATTTTAATTAAATGTCCAATTAAAATCTATTTCCCTGCCCTTCTTCCAAAATCCACCTAGCGAAATGTAGTGTTACTTCCTTGTATTGTGGAGTAACAAAGTACTTAATTATGTTTTAATGCTATGTTTTATTGGACCTCTTATCCTCAGACTCCTGTTAGGACTGTTTTTTTTTTAGTGTTTTAGTTGTACACAAATGACATTTTTATAGCGTTCATTCAAGTAAGTGGATTATAAACACAGTTATTAAACTTTTGTTTGATGTCAAGGGTAGTCTTGCCAATTCTGTCATAATTACTTTTTCTCAGTGGGTCAGTGAGAACAATGTATACTGTTGTTACAGGGATCAGACAGGAACTCCATATGAGAGGAGGCCTTTGTGGCGTGAGCGCCCGTGTGTACAGTGTCATGAAGTGCAATGGTTTGGAATTACAAACAAAAAATTTTCCCTCACGATTGCTCTGAAGCTCCTGGGAACTCAAACATACGTCGCGATATCTGGTGGTAGATTATCGTTTAAACAAACATCAATAATGTCACTTAGAAGCTTTCATATCAGTCAGGTTCATGTGGGACAACATCCCACTCAGGTGTGGTTTATCAGTGGTAGAGGTGAACTGCAGATATGAAAATGTGTTTCGTATTTACTTGGCAGTTTGCTTTTATCCAATGTGACTTACATGCGAGACAGAGTTCAAACCAAGCACAGATGAATGCTTGAGAGCATTGCTTGAGGACCCAAAAGTGGCTCTCTGGCTTCTCTGGCATGAACTTTAACATTCCTATACACCACCCTATACGTACCGTATATGTCTGGAATATAATACAACATACGACGTGAAATAAGAGGAAAAATTTCAAATAACTTGCAAGCTCTTGTGTCCACTCCTTTCTAGCACACTGCAAATAGAGCACTGTTAGAGAAATGACCTGCAGGAAGCAGGAAAACAAACGCTGGGGCATACGACTACACATGCCATATCCACTACCTCAACCACAGGTTTAGTTATTTCACCCGCCTCCGCCTGGCTGTTCCGGCTGGATTAGATTACACAAGGGCACGTCAGTCTTTTTCCCTCCCTCCCTCGCTCACTCACAGACATACACAAGCATGCACATGAACGCAAAGCCTGCTGTGAGTTTGGCGAGCATTGAGGTAGCTCAGCAGGAGCAGTTTGTGAATGTCAGAAAGCATTTACAAACACTATGTTGGTGGGCGCATGCATGATTTGGATGCATGGGTTGTGAGGTTGTGTATGACTCAGTGCTTGTGTGTCTCTTGGCATAAAAATAAAACTTCTGTATTTAAAAAAAAAAACTTAAACATTTACTTTGTGTATATTTCAGTCATCCATTGTTTTGCAGTGTGAACTCAATTAGAAGGAAGCAAATGACTAAAGGATGATGTATTATGAATAGTAGTCTTGTTTAATCCTATTTCATCAACTCTACATGATTTGTCACTGCCACGATATCCAGCGATGTATACTCGGATTATATCGTATTACCAGACGTGCCAACCCTTACACGTTTCATTTAGGAGCTCTGCAATGTACTATAGTCGTTATCCCTCAAAATACACCGAAAAGAGCAGACGTTCTCTTCCAATAAAAAACGTCAGATGAAGCGATCGGCAAGTTAATCTGGAATGATTTGCGCAAGTGTTTTGAAATCTGCAATATTAAATTACTATTATGTCGCCTGGAAGCCCCGACCCCTTCCCCCCATCTTACACTAGACAAGTATATAGTTCAATTTGGTTCACTGTATTTATTAGGGATCCATTGCAAAATTCCATTTTTAACCATTTTCAGCTGAAAGAGAAAAGAAAAAGATTTTGGCCTAAATAGATTAAACAGACGTACGTTGTCATGTCAGATCTAACACGATATAATAGATTTTAATGGTGACGATAAATAGAAAGTGATTAATTAAATATATGATTTTCTTTCCTTCTCTCTGCTCTAATGCGTTCCAACACTTTGAGCAGCAGATCTATGGCGAAAATGTCAGCCATGTGGATATTAAACAGCAGATTTGTAAAAGGATTCTATTGAAAATGAACTGTTCTGGTGGGTTTTTTTAAACCGTTTTCTATGCAATACTGCAGAATCACCTTTAAAAAAACAACAAAACCCACCCAGCTGAGTTTTTGCAATTGCCACTGCCAACCAGCAGTTCCAGACTGCACAGCTGATAATATCATTTTTCTCTCCTCTACTCTCCTTAAACCTGAAATGCTTTAGGACTAAGCACTAAGGACAATTAAGTCATTCATCGAGAATTTTTCAAATGAGAAGACAGTATCGCACAAGCCTATTGTATACTCGTGTATTTCATCAGCAGCTCTCTCTGCGAATATGACTGAATGAATGATATCAAGTTCATTCATTGACAGATCCTTATGCTTGACAGATATTTAGTTTAGTTGAATCGATTGCTGTAAGCATGTTCGCATTGAGGGGTTTTTTTCTGCGTTGAACACTGTTATTTAAATATTAAGTCTATGAACATGAGGAAAACAAACCTCATTTTATGACATTTATGAATGTCATAAAGTTTCCATGAAACACTCATGAAGTACCCTGTTTTGCTAAGGGTGTTTTCACACCTAATCTCAAGACTTTAGTCTACACCCAGGACTGATTCTGTGCTCATTTGGGGGAGGGGCTCATAGTCAGAAAAAACTCCTTCCTACCATGGATCCCATTGTACAATTCCATACATGACTCCATACATCACCTGTCTTGCTGTCTCGTATGTTTTGGTGGTTTCAGATCAGCAGGACACTCCTGGAGAGAGACAGGGAGGGATGAACGGGTGGAGAAGCTCAGAAAGATAAAACAGGTGCAGAATTCTCAAGGACAGGAAGAGAAGTTAAGTTTAGACAGCAAGAAAAGTTAAGTAACCAATGAGGTTGATGAAGCACAGGATTGTTTTTAATTCAGACCATGAAAATTCTTCATACCGTAGAAGAACATTTTCGGAAGCATTATTCACGTCAGCTTTTTTAAAAATATACACATAACAAAATGATTCTCTATTTAATTTAACATTTTAGCCACTACTTTTTTTTGCTGTAATTGTCCTTTTGTGGTGGTTGGCGACGATGGAACTGTTTGTTTCCACGTTTCTGTCTGTAAAATGTTGGCACTATAACCATTTTAAGTTCATCACCAGTAACAGTTAAACATTTCCTTTTCGCGACTTCGTATGTAAATGATATGTAAAAAAAAAAATCTATTTTCAGATTGCTGTCCTGTTTTGAAAGCAAAATGCACGTCACATTTAATCCGAAATTCACCTAGAGATATCATTTATTGCATGATGAAATGGAATATTGGTGTATATCACGTTTATAACACGACTGCATCATTCCTTCTTTAATTGTTATACCTTATAGTAGCTAAAAACCTGTAATTTATGCTTGTATTCTTTCAGAATGACTCGAGTCATGCCTGTAAACATTGATTAGTTTACTGGCATTATGCCAGTACTGGCATGATTCATTTAATGACAATATATGATAGGAAGAATGTGAGGCATGGAATTATGAAATAATTCAAGTGAGGGACAAAGACCACGCCTAAAGCTCCACCTCCTTCCTAGTAAATTTTCTAATAACTTCATAAGTCCCATCCTTCTGTTTCTCCACTAATGATGACGTTTCTACACCACCACCTCCCAACCCCCTCATTCCTTTTAACAACTCCGACCAAGGGTCTTTAATGGGAGGCTTGGCTGTGTAACTCCAGCGCATGAGCTCAGCGTTCTCCCCATTTTTAACGGTCCCGCAAACACTCTCCATGTCACTTAGTTCAGGGCTCGGTCTGCACTCGCAAACTGTCATGCCGGTAATCAGTCACTATTCAAAGCTGTAAATGTGCTGTACTTCCTCAATACGACTGATAATGAATGATCGCACGCCGTCTGATAGTGAGTGAAGTGAGATGCAGTTTTCTGGAAAGTGCAATGAAAGAAACATTTATTACATAATAAATATTATCGTATCATTTGCAATTCAGGAAATAATGTGAGTGCATGCTTTGTTGCAGTTTTGGTGATCAGTAAACCTGTATCCAGAGTAAATGCGAGCATACAGTAGACCCATTCACAGCCCCCTTGCTAAAAATTAACCGTACCAAGCGTCATTTGAACTGCTATTGGAATTTGGGGCTGTTTCTAGCTGGTGGTTCTGGGGCTCTTGTGAACATTGATGGCATCATGAATTATTAGGATATTTCAGCCCAAAACCTGGTTGCCTCTGCCAGGAGGTTCCAACGTGCCACAGCTAGTTCTTTCATCAAGATGATGCAGTAAATATACCTCCAGATCAACACAGAAACGGTTCAAGAAAAACACAAAACCAGTGTTTGGCAATGCTCATCTCAGTCTCTGGGTTTGAATTCTACTGAAATCCTGTGGTCTGAATCGAAGAGGGAAGTCCACAAGCACAAGCCTAAGATTATGAGGGTGATTAAAAAGTTCTGCATTGAGAAGTGACCTTAGATCCCTCTACAGTGGACTAAAACCCGTCTACAACATTCGGCAACCTTGTTAGACATTACAAGAAGAGATCCGGTGTTGTTATTCTCTAAGGAAGGCATCATAAAATATTAACCGAAAGGGGAATAAACATTTTTGTAGAGTTTATTTTTATTACTTATAAAACATTTTGTGTTTTTAAAAATTAAAACTACAATGTCCATATGAGTTTGAGCTCAAAATATCATTTATGGCTTGCTGTTTTTTTATACTCATTTTCAGGAACGGTTCCAATACTGTGCTTTTGTGATGGTCACGTATTACCTCTGAAGAGAATGAATGCATAAAACCTACCAAGGTGTTCTTTTTGGTTATAGTTCACCTCGCAGCTAGTTTGTACGAGTGGATAATTTGATAAATTGAGCCTGTCCCTCATCCAGTTTTGAGGACCGATATTGGGCCATCTGGCTGCCTGCTTAAAGAGGCCTTGCTAAAGAAGACAGAGATTGGCGTAGCACATGAATAGATCAGGCAGTGCTATCTTTAACCCCATTATCCATGCAGTGTCATGGCAGCAGTTGGCATGATTTACTCAGGAGTTTGTAATTTGCCGAGGTAGGAGGCAGATGCAGTCTCATGCAGTACAAACTCTCTGAAATATTCAGTCTTCTGTGTAAATGTTTACACGTTTGTCTAAATTGTTGTTTCTTTGGATGCGATGCATTTCTCCTGATTTCCTCATGTGCACTCAGCTTGGCTCATATCTCAGAAGGTCAGGGAAATCTCACAGTGAATCACTGATGCAAGGCTAAAAGCCTTTCAGGAAAATTCAGGCTTCGATTGAAGGCCATGCTGGTTAATATGAGTGTTCACACTTAGTGCTGTGCTGACAGACTGAGAGCAAACCAGGCAGCTGTGTTTATCTTGCGACAGGCCTTTCCCCACAGAGAGGGCACATTTCACCTCAAGCTCACTTTATGCTACATCCTAGCACGTAAAGCGTTTGTCCATTTTATGACTGTGTGAAGAAATTGCTCCTGATGTCATCTATTATTATTATTATTATTATTTTTAAAGTTACTTTATTTTCATTTAAATACATCTTACGACTGAAAAAGCACCGAGAGCGGACATCTGTCTCACACGTGTCAACCCCCTCTCTATTCAAACTTCTCTTTAGCTATGCCAGTCATGAAGAAAGAAGAAAAAGAAAACAACAAATATAAAACCAGTTCATTAACATGGCAGTCTGGGAAAACTAGTTGGGTGTGGCTGATTTAAAATAAACCGGTTTTCTAACTATAGCATAGTTTGTCACAAGGAAAATCATCCAAAATCATCATAGATTTTTAAAAAATTGAATTCGTATCATATTGTTACGTAGCTACAGTATGTGGCATAGCAAAACGGACGTAATCAGTTATATCCAATACTAGCTGTCAAAATGTGCATGATTCCACCTGTGCTTTAAACTTTTACTGTGGTTGAGATGCATACAGATCAGTTTTCTCTACTATATACAGTAGAAAATTTCAGCAGTTCACCATTTGAATAGTTCTCTCAGGCTGCCACACTACGGAATGAAATTTGTGCCAAACAGGATTGAACATAACTTTTTAATAAACGAACAAAAATGTACAATGAGAAAGAAGAAAAACCCTCTGAAACTGAAAACAGTGAACTCGCACAGATTTAACATGGTCTTCAAATAAGCAGCATTCTCTAGTTTTCTAAGCTTCGTTTTCGCTAATCATGGTTTATGAATGCGCTGCCAGAGTTTTTGTTTATGCGCCGCAAGTTTACATTCGCCATTCTGGCACAAAACTCTCGTGTGGGCGGGGCTTGACAGTGATTTACTCTCATTGGCTAGTGAGATTTGGATCGACAACTCAAGTGTCCAGCTGAGGAGGAGGAGGAGGATGACGACGTCGCTCTGTGATGCTCCTGAGAGCTCATCTCGAAAAAAATAGTCATATGAGGCTACCCAAACCTCAAATATATTAATTATGATCTAATATGCTGACTAAGTAAGTAAGTAAACACTATAACTATACAGAGAAGCGCATCCAGAACACTGTCCAAAATTCACACCACTGAAGTCTCTACTTCCTGGTCAGGAAGCTGTCAATCCAAATCTCACTAGCCAATTAGAGTAAATTGCTGTTAAGCCCCGCCCACACAAGAGGTTTGTCCCAGAATGGTGAACGTAAACTTGCGGAGCATGAAAACAAAGCGTTTGAAAGCACAAACTAAAACTCTGGCAGCGCATTCATAAACCATGACTATCGAAAATGAAGCTTGGAAAAATGTTAACAGAGAACGCTGGCGATTTGAAGATGGTGTTCAATTTTTGCCACTGACTCCATTGTTTTCAGTGGTTTCTTCTTTCTCATTATATATTTTTGTTCATTTCTTGAAAAGTTACGTTCAATAATTTATAATTTTGGCACAAATCTCATTCCATACCACACGTATGTGTTGCTGATAATCTTAGAGAATTCATAAGCCTGTGAACACGGGTCTCTTACCACGTTTCAGGAAAAACGGGTAAATCAACAGTGGCCACAGCACCTCATCAGACTGCGTTAGACTAGGAGTAGTCCAGCTTTGAGTACATTATACTATCATCCTTGCATGTGATACCTACTTATGTTTTAGCCTACACCCTGTAACAGTAATATGCAGACACCTGTCTGCTAGCCAGCTAGGTGAGGAAATTGTGCAAATGTCCACAAACTCTGTAAATGGCTCTGCCTTCTTGGCATTTTTGAAGTGCAGTGTACTGATTCACTGGGTCAGACAGGTCTCAAATGTAGCTATGGTTTCTTTATTCCAGATGATTAAAAAGTTCTTTAATTTGTTTATATTGTCATGCTGTATCACTTATTTAAATGGTACATCTTAGCTCTCTAAATGTGGTGACTAGCCATCTATTAGTCCATACAGGAGTCAGTGCAGTTTTTTGTGATTGTTGCAGCAAAAAATACTTGATTTTGCTGCGTCTTTTTTCTAAATTCGTGATGCAACTTTCAGAGGTTTTTTTTTTGTGCTTTTATTGTGGAAAACTACTCGAATTGGCGAAATTGCAGTTGCACGAAATTGTCTCGCACGGTCTTTCATAGTGACGTAAATGAGAGCTTTTAGCTGTACTCATGTACGACGCACGTGAATCGGAGAGGACTTTGACTGAATGCGCGTTGTGATGAATTAGACACATGACGTGACTTGGCCCAAATCTGCGGTAATTTAGAAAAATCGCAAGCTCCTCCGAATATTGCTGTGTTTTCGTGATTTTGCATTAATTTCTGCGATCACAGAATTGCAAAATCCTGGAGGGACTGATGTACAGGAGGTCAGCTTCAGGTGCTGTATGTGCATAATTATACAACACAAAAGAGAAATTGCTAATCACAATTGTTTGTACTGTAGCTAACTGTCAGCCAGATTTTCTTAATTGCGACAAGCCAACCATCACATCTTTTCAAGCATGTGCTCACACCGTATTAGATTGCAAAAGACAGGAGACCTTCAGAAGAAAGGGCTCACTGCCTTAGACTGTTTATATGAACAGACAGTTGCAGATAATCACCAGAAGGGAGATGGGAACAAGGCCATTCTTCTTACTCACAAAGTGGTGTCTTTTGTGCTCTTCTACATTCCTGGCTATTGAATGCTGTGGCTTTGACATAATACAAGCCTTAAAGGTCTTAAAGACTTTAAATTTCTGTGGTCATATAACATTCAACAACAACAACAACAAAAAAGGATCCCTGTTGGTTCATATAAAGTATTTCAACGGTGGTAATATTGGTTTTAACATAATATTGTAAATACTACACATAAGTAATCAAATACAAGATGATGTATTCCAAACTTTGCCCTACAACTATAATCCCATGTCTTTTCCATGATAATAATGCAATATGGGTGCAATATGGGTGATAATGCTGGTTAATAGAAATATGCGTAATTTTTTAGTGTCTCTAATAGGTTTCTTTCCTGCAAAGTAAAAGAGAGAGGTAGGAGTCAAAGATATTCTACTGTTTAGGCAGTCAAGCAAGGGTGGAAGTGAACATTTCTCCTGGACCAGTAAATTCCTCAAAAGGAGTGGCTGCCCAGTAATAACACAAGTTCAAGTGACTTTATTGTCATTTCAGCTATATACAGCCGGTGTAGTACACAGTGAAATGAAACGGCATTCCTCTTGAACCATGGTGCTACATAAACAATACAGCGCTACATGAGACTACACAGAGTAATAAATAAGACTACAAAGACGTACACAGTACTACATAAAGTGCACGTGAGCAACAGCGCAACAATTACTAAACAGGACAATAGGCACAGTAAAGGACAGTGCAACGCCGACCAGTACACAGGACGTGTGTGGAATAATAAGTAATAAATATTGTAAATGTAATGTGCACAGAACGTAGAGCAAAGCCTGACCGTCTCCTCAGATCTCACAGAAATGCTGCTGGGAAGTGCATTTCTATGTGAAATTTCACAGTACTACTGTATGTAATAATAACACCCCATGTTTTGTACTTTCATTTTGATTTCTTCCTCTTGATGGATGTCCACATGGTACTTCCCCATTTGTCAATATAGACATACTTAAGCACATACGTGCTTACTGTCTTTGCGCATGTACATTCTGATATACCTATATAGCATAGGTGTTCATCATATCTCAGGTCAATATGCAAATCCATATGTTGGTATAGGCTTAGGTTGTGAACATATGTTGATCCAAACCAAAAATATGTTGTTGTGAACCTGGGAAAATACCTAAGATGAAACAGAGAGAAGTGAAGTACCGAGAAATGCTGATGGGCTCTCTGTCCGTTTTTTAGACATGAAAACCATACGTAGTACAATATAAATGTTAACTACCAACTTTTTGGATTTCATTACTTATGAAACTTATGACAGCAAATAGTAGGTGGAAAAAAAAGGAATTGACGCAATTTCCAGTCACCACAAAAGGACCCAAGAGTATGTGGGTTTATTAAGCAATCTCAAATAGACCTGTTTACACTGCACACACATTCTTTGTGTTTTTTTATTTTTATTTTTGATTTTGTATCTCATAACCAAATTAAATTGTGAGAAAATTAACATCGGAGGATGATATTTAAATAAATAAATCAAATATTGTGGCCTGTCCAGTTATTTGCTGCAACTCTCAACAGTGCCTTTTACCCCAGCCTAAAATGCATACAGTTTAGGCTCCAGAAAAATTCCTCCAACCTCAGAGACATGAACTGCATGCACGTTATTTTAATACTCTGAATGAGCCACACCGAAAATGAATTTTAGCACTCTTGTAAGCGCACTTCTTGCGTAAATATTGAGATATCTTTTGAATTTCTTTTCTGAACCTCTGAGTACGAAATTCCAGCGTTCCCCCTGGAATAATCCGTAAACTTAAAACCTCCGGCCGAAAGTGACGTTAGTCAGCTTTAGATCAGGTCAGGTCTATGATTTCCTCATACGTATGCATGAATGTCTTGAGTTCCCTCACTGTACTGTATATACATATGCTAACGCAGGTATGACCTATACGCTGTAACGAGCCATTTGTTTCCCATTTGCAGGACCTGAATCTTACCCTATACCACAACAACCCCGACCTGACAGAGTGCTTTCAGCTTTCTGTGCTCCCATGGATCCCCTGCATCTACCTCTGGCTGGTCTTCCCTTTCTACTTCATTTACCTCAAGTTGAACAACAGAGGCTACATTATGATGTCTATATTAAACAGAATAAAAACGGTAAGGATTTGCTGGTGTATGCAGACATTCTGGCAGATACGGTCATTCAGACTTCAGAATCTTTTACACCTTCTTCCTATATTATTGCAAGACACTCTCTAGACTAAAATACATTCAATCCTACAGTACGTTAACACAAATCACGCTACGACACTACCTCCACCATGTTTCACAGATGAGCTTTGGGATCATGAGCAGATCCTTCCTTCCTCCACACTTTGGCCTTTCCATCACTTTGGTAGAGGTTAATCTTGGTTCCAGAATTTTTGTGGCTCATCTCTGTATTTCTTCGTGAATTCCAATCTGGCTTTCTGACTCTTTCTGCTGATGAGTGGTTTCCATCTTGTGGTATGACCTCTGTATTTCTGCTCTGGAAGTCTTCTCTGAACGGTGGATTGTGATACCTTCGCCCCTACTCTGTGGAGGTTGTCGGCAATGCGCATGACTGTTGTGTTTTGCCCCTGTCGCCCTCTCTCCTACCGTATTCGGTACAAATCCCACCTCCTCACAAAACCTCCCCGGCCTCAGAGCTCTTACTTTCCTTTTTACATTATATCCCTACCTGTTGAAGTCATTTGATTCCTCACATTCCTTAGATTTAGATTCCTCCCATTCCTTTCCTTCGTGGGTGCAGGCCTGTCAGCTGTGGAATTCACTCCCACAGAGCCTCTGTGATAGCTCACCTTCTTTAAATCACAGCTTGTCAAACATTTTCACATTCTGTATATACAATCTCTCTCTGTTCATCTCGCATCTCAGCTCGTCTTCATCCCAGTGCTTTTTATACCGCCCCTTTAGTGATTTTGACTTACCGTGTTATTCATCTTATTTTCTTCTCGTCTTGATAATGACGATTGTGCATTGTTGTGTGGTTTTATAAGCGACCCTGAGTTTAAGTAAGGTGGTATTTAAAATGAAATGTAACCATCACGTGTTATATTACCGTTTTCAGAATATTACTGTGGATTTGTGATTAAATGTCTTCACTCTGTCCCTCTTTTTTCCCCCCTCTGTATGCAGATTTTTGGAGTTATTTTATGGATTGTATGCTGGACAGACCTCTTTGACTCGTTCAGCGAAATGGAGCAGAGAGTTTTCAGACCTCCCATATTCTTTGTCACTCCATTAGTACTTGGCATGACTATGGTAATTATAGAAACGTTTGAACAATGCTGTCGTTTCAGAGTCAGAATATGTATTTGCCAAGCACACTCGATGGCCACTTTAATAGAAACATCTGTACATTCATCCAGTTATCCAATCAGCCAATCATTTGGCAGCAGAGCAATGCATAAACTCATGCAGATACAGGTCAAGAGCTTCACTTAATGCTGAAAAAATATGACCAAGCAATGGTTTACTAATCTACTACTTTCCAGTTTTGGTGAGCTTGTGTCCACTGTCGCCTCAGGTTCCTGTTCTTGGCTGGCAGGAGTGGAACCCGATGTGGTCTTTTGGCATGTTGTGGTTTCTGAGATGCTTTTCTGCTCACCACAGTTATAAAGAGTGGGGTTTTTTTTTTGTTTAGTTTTTTGTAGACTTCCTGTCAGCTCAAACCATTCTGGTCATGTATAATATATCTGGCACTTACAACCATGCTGCAGTCACCAGTCACTGAGATCACATTTTCCTCCCCAATTATAAAGTTTGATGTGACATTAACTGAGTCTCTCGACCTGTATCTGCATGATTTTATGCATTGCTCTGTTGCTACACGATTGCACGAATGTGCAGGTGTACAGGTGTTCCTAGTAAATTGTAAATGTGGAGCGTATTCCGTTCAAAATAATATCACCATGATAACGCAAAACCTTTCCTTATCTACTGAACCCAATATTTACATATCTATATTTGACTTTTGTCTCACCCTACTCTCCCTTTCGTCCTGACAGCTGTTAGCCACCTTTCTTATCCAGTATGAGCGTCTGAAAGGGGTGCAGTCCTCTGGAGTCCTTTTTATATTTTGGACGATCTCTGTACTGTGTGCCATCGTGCCTTTCCGCTCGAAGATCCTTCAGGCCCGGCAGGAGGTTCGCACCAATTTCGTTTTTGTCACCGCCTAAAGCACACTTGCAGCGTGAATGAAATATATTACAGATGTGCCTGTTCATAGAAGCTTATTCCCCACTTGGCAAAACAGAGCTGTAGCTTTCCCTGAAAGTATTTACTTTGTGCACCTTGCCATACGTTTCTCCCTCTCCTTTATTTCACTCTCTTATAAGTGAACTTATCTCATATGTCAACTTATCTACTTCTTCGCTACAGTTCTCTGGAGAGTTTACTAATGAAAGAGCAATGAGGGTCTTTCCAGTTGACATATTTTTACATCTGGTAGCAGTGTTTAGGATTCTATAGATCACCATTTCTTTTTTGCAGTAGTTTATCTGTGGTCATGATTAGTAATCAGTAATATCATGGTTGTTTAAAAAAAAAAAAAAAATCATAAGGAATGAAACAGAACTTAGTTTGTGATAATTTCAATGTTCAGCAGTCAGTCTAAATATTTGTGCTCACTGCTATAACAGATCAAAATGCACTAAAGCAAAAGACCATGCCCCGAGAGCTATGTACAGCATACACTCTCTGACATTTTTACTTTATTAAAAAATTAAATACTCAAATAAATAAATTCATTTCAAACCTTCCCTGTCATTCCTACAGTCTTTTTCTCTTTTATGTTAAGTTTTTTTTTTAAGTTCTCTTTTATGTTACAGAGCTACTGAATTATCAAAAAAAAAATAAAAAATTAAATCCAGGCCAATGTACTAGACCGTTGTTTTTGCATCAGTCAATACACTGTATTTTTGTCTTCAATGAAAGCAAATTTCCACGGATTTGTATGAACAAATCGAATAGAGGAAGGTCAGACACTGGACGGGGTGAAGAGAAGGATGTCCTTGTGTTTGTGCTGTTAATAAGTGTGATGGCTAAATGAAAGCCTGTTCTTTTTTATGCAGGATGGGGTGAAAGACAAACTGCGTTTCACGACATTTTACTTGTATTTTGGCCTCACGGTGGCGGAACTCATTCTGTCCTGCTTCAATGAGAAGCCTCCACTCTTCTCCAGCGTAGTCACAGATCCTGTAAGTGTGGGTGTGTAGGGAGAGGTAGCAGGTGGGGGATTTTTTACTATTAATTTGGTAAGTGAATTTAACACATACAGTTCAGATGCTGAAGTGTCCATACTCTTTTCATTTCCTTTCTAGAATCCATGCCCAGAATCATCTGCTGGCTTCGTCTCAAGAATGACCTTTTGGTGGTTTACAAGGTAGAAACCGTGTTTATTTTTGGCCATAGGTTTACACCAATGTGTGGAAATGGATGGTTTTGTTCTTGAGCCAAAGACTTTATTTTTGTTTTCTATTAGATATTGTGCTTGACACTGTGTACAGACAGAGCGATCAGAAAACTTTAATGAATAAGGTCATAACTATCATCATTGTCAAGGTGGACTGCCAAGTATTACTGAGCATTGCCACTGCAGCTTAGATAGAGAAATGATTTGCAAATAGTAGCATTTGTTGTCACAGGGACATTTATCTGACCCAGCTATTTACCATTAACCACCTAAACGTAGCCTCAGAGTAGGAAAACAATAGAGGTGGTATAATACCAGTACATAAAAACCCGTAGGTCACAATGTATTTATGTATTTATTTGTGGGCAGTATCCAAATAGCTGCCCACAAACTTTTTATTTATTTATTTACATTTGTGTCCGATAAAATGTCCAAAAGTGAATCTAATACAAGAAAATAAAAAAATCAAAAGCTTACATTTAACCTATCCTATAAATAAACATTAGTGACCAACCAACAAATATTGCTGTTCAGCTACCTGAACACATCTTTAGGTTTCGTTCCAGTGTATTTAGTTTTTCTAGTTGCTTTAAAAAAAAAAAAAAAACCATATAAGAATCACATAGTATTCAAATAATCATGACATGAGAAGTTACGTTACTATTAAATCTACAATATGCATGGATACATAACCTCCCTTGACTGTCTCAAATCAGTCCTTTATGACTTATTTAGCTTAACCTTGTTTTGTATTTATCTAGTGAATGCATATGTCTGATATATGTTTCTGTTTCCCAGCATGGCAATAAAAGGCTACAGATCTCCACTGGAAAACAAAGACCTGTGGTCCCTGAACAAGGATGACAGCTCGGAGGTGGTGGTACCCAAACTCCTCAAGGAATGGGAAGTGGAGAAGTCTAAACTACAAAGGTATGCTGAGGCTCTAGATCCTCCACAAACCTGGGCTTTATTGAAGAGTGACAAGAAGAAAGGCATTATTAAAATATATTACATGAAATCCTGGAATAATTACTTTCTTGCCTTGGGACAAAACAACAAAAAAACACTGCTCACTAACCTGAGAACACCATCCATGCAGTGAAGCATGGTGGTGGTAGTATTGTGCTGTAGGGATGCATTTCTTCAGCAAGGACTGGGAAACTGTTGAAGTCAAGATGGATGTAGCTAAATCCAGGGCAATCCTAGAAGAAAACCTGCTCAAGTCAGCCATTAACTTGGGCATAGGTTCAACTTCCAATTGGATACTAAGTATACTGCCAAAGTTACTCTGATGTAGATCACAATCATGAACCTGAATGCGTTTGAACGGCCCAGTCCAACCCCAACCTTAATCTGATTGAGAATCTGTGGCAAGACTTACTAACAGTCTCGATCCTTTCTGTTTGAGCAATTTTTCCAATACAGATGAGCAAAAATATTAAGATTCACATGGCTGATGGCATTATTAACACGCGATATGAATAGATACCGGAGGCAAAAGCAAACGTCACAAATAAGTCTCTGAAGTTAGGTGATCAACACTGATCATGCCTGTATTTGTAGTTTGGAAACACCAAAATCTGATTAAAGATTCAAATTCATTAAAAAAATGTTGTAGAATGCAATACATGTGTTAATGTGTAAAAAGTCCACGTACCAGTATTTCATGTTTCATGTATTAGAAAGTCTGAAACGGTTTAACGAGGTTGAAAGTAGAAAGGTTTGAGTGGCAATGGTGAGTGGCATTGCTTCACTTGTGAATTCACAATCAGGGAGAAAGTCAGGTGAAAGCAGACGCCTGGGAGAATGCTGTCTCACTTCAGATCTGAGTGACTTTCATCTTTTCCTAGTGCAGTTTGTTTAACTCTGCATGAGTAAAGGCAGTTGTAACTCCATGTAGCTTTCTTGTTGGCTTCTTTCACCTCACTTTCACTTTTTTGTTGTTGTTGTTTGTTTATCCATGGTAGCAGGAAATGCTTGCCATGTGCTTCTAGCCGCCATCACAATATAATCTATTGTGCAAAATTTCCTTTGATTTTAAAAGTTGAACTTGAGCCCAAACAACTGTTGCAATGTTCCTCTTTCTCTTTTATAGCCAACCTTTTCTGTTCTCTGCTAAGCGGTGTCAAGTTTGAAAACTTTGCAAACTCACGTTTTCATGGCAGTGCTACTCCCTAATCGCAGTGGCATCTGTCAGTAGGAAAATGCACCCTGCCACACTGCAATATTTGTTCAGGAATGGTTTGAGGAACATGACAGAGAGTTGACCTACAATTTCCCCGGATCTCAATCCTACCAAGCATCTGTGAGAGGTGCCGGACAAGCAAGTCCGATCCATCGAGGTCCCAACTCGTAACTTACAGGTCTTAAAGGATCTGCTACTAACGTCTTGGTGCCAGATACCACAACATACCTTCAAAGGTCTTGTGGAGTCCATGCCTCGACAGGTCAGAGCTGTTTTTGTGGCACAAAGGGGACTTATATTTCAATATTAGGCAGGTGGTTTTAATGTTATGGCTGATTGGTGTATAGAGTAAATATTGTAGGGATGTGAAACACAGAAAATAAAAAAAAAAGACTTCATGTGATTTCAATCCCTTTAGCTGTTGAAACAGTTCCAAAGAAAGTTGCCTGAAAGCTGCTTTGCTTTTACTGTGTCACATGACATTTCCACAGGCAACTTTTAATATGCAAAAAAAAAAAAATACACCACAACACAATTAAAAGCTAAGCAGTTCCATCGAAAGTATTTCATAACTACTGCTCTGTGAATAACCCCCCACAGGTCTGCACAGGAAATGAATGGGCAGGCAGTGTACTCTAAAGCTGAGGCGGAGAGCAACCACATGGGTGTAAATCCTGAGGAGGTGGAAGTGCTGCTCTCCAAGAAGAAGGAGTCACAGCAACCTTCGTTCCTGCACGCCCTAATCAGAGCCTTTGGGCCCTACTTCCTCATCGGCTCAGCCTTCAAGCTGCTACAGGATGTCGTCGTCTTCATCAACCCTCAGCTGCTCAGGTGAAGAGCAAGGATGGCATAGAGGGCCTGTAATTTATGGCAGGGAAGAGGGTGGTGTGTGAAGAGTTAGAGCTAGTTACTGAAAGGCAGAAGTTATAAAAGATGTTTGATCAGCCTTATCTTGGAGCTATTTATCAGTTGCTGTCAGCAGCTCTGTAGCGTTGCTGGGTTGCCTGCAATGCTGCTATGCATTTAAATACATATTTGAGTTGCACCAATGGGAACTAATGAAGTGGAATGAAAAGGACTATTGTAAGGGAACAGATGTTGCAGCACTGTATGAGTACTTAAAGATGATATCAGTCTGCATTTTTGTGTATGCAGCAAACACACATCTACCTATAGCTTGTTCACTTCACTTACATACAGAGCTTCGTATGCCAATATGATCAACATGAGCACAATGCTGGCTTGTCCTCTGCTGCTATTTCTTTTTGTTTTTTTCACAGCCATAAGCCAGTAGGGAATTTGAGTCATTTGCAATGCAAAGGCCATATGCAAATTCGTTTTATCTCAGCACATTTCTTTCCAATAGTGTTTGTGAAATTATGATCAGAGATATAGTCCAATTTGCCAGGCTTGTTTCCAGCACTTCCTTATGTATGTGGTATGTATGTGGTTATTTAAATACATTTCCATGTACTACACAAATAAGTCAACACAGTGCTGACAGACAGCTCACTTACATAATAGAGGTCTAAAAGCATTATCATCAACATTCCATTGTAGAACACTAAAGTGAAATCAAAATGGAAGTTTTGTGGCTTTTAGGATGAATACGTCAGCCTTAAAAAGGGTTATCAATAAAAAAAAAAGGTTATCTATAAGCTAGTGCGCTCCAAAACAGTGGCAAAATTCGCGTTTAGAAGATGTACGCATTCTCTCTCTACCACTAATACGGATCAACGGTTTTAATGACATCACTCTGCACTTCAGCTTCTCCTCAGGGTTTCCGTCCAATCAAATTCTCTCTAGAATCTGAAAAGCATCCCACCCCCAA
This sequence comes from Ictalurus punctatus, assembly GCF_001660625.3. Taxonomy (NCBI): domain Eukaryota; kingdom Metazoa; phylum Chordata; class Actinopteri; order Siluriformes; family Ictaluridae; genus Ictalurus; species Ictalurus punctatus. Next base: position 10,238,527 of record NC_030428.2, on the reverse strand, counting down.
AATTATAAAAATTTATGGTACGGTCAAATATGGCTTAGGTCAAATTGGCTGTGAGGTAAGCTAAACACTATTGCCTATTTAAAATGGGGGAGGGGCTACAAGTCCTGCCCTGACTTCCTGTTTCGGTGGAAATGATGTCAACATGTCGAATAACGCTGCGCGTTACTTTAATTAAGACTTCAGTCAAAGGCGTTTGCAAAGTAAGCTTTTAATTGTTATAAATGATCCTTAAAAAGCTGGGGCCACTTTTTCAGAGGGAAGAATGATAGTTATTTGTGTTTTATTAGCATAACCACACAAGTGATATAACATGGGTAACACAGTGAAATCACAAGTAATCCGACTTGATTCTGATCTGTCTTTCTGCAGCGTTTGAAGCTTTGTTAAAACCACATAACAAGCAATCATGTATAAAATCATGCCAATGCAGGTCAAGAGGTTTAGTTAATGTAATGTTCACATCAAACATCAGAAAGAGGAAAAAAAAGGTGATCATGTGACAGTGGCATAGTTGTTGGTGCCAGACAGACTTATCTGAGGATTTCAGAAACTGCTGATCTTCTGGGATTTTCACACACAACGTTCCTTAGTCCCTAGTTGCACAAAATAGTGGCAAAAAAAAAAAAAAAAAAAAAACATTCAATGAGCGGCAATTCTGGGAGCCTTGTTGATGAGAGAGGTCAGAGTTAGGTCAGAATAGCTAGGTTGGTTTGAGCTGACAGGAAGACTGTAAACTCAAATAAGCACTCTTTACAGCCGTGGTGAGCAGAAAGGCATCTCAGAATGCACAACACATTGAAACTTGAGCCAGACAACAGCAGAAAACCACATTGGGTAACACTCCTGTCATCCAAGGACATGAATCTGAGGCTAACTTTGGCACAGGCTCGCCTAAGCTGGACAGTTTGACGACTGGAAAAACGTCACGTGACCTTTTTTCTTCATCTGTGCAGCGAATAGTCAATAATTCAACAATTGTCTTTTATCATAAGTGATTTTTGATTAAACGAGTGTTCTGTGCTTTTCTTAGTGTAAAAATATTTGTTTGTCGCAATCGCCCATATCGCATATGTGCATGGGATAAGTATTAGGTTGAACATGCCTATAACTTGCTTATGCCACTCATTGTGACCGTCAGGCTGCTGATCGAGTTCACCAAAAGGAAGAATGTGCCGTCTTGGTGGGGCTTCGCGCTAGCCTTCCTCATGTTTGGCTGTGCCCTTCTGCAGACACTCATCCTGCATCAGCACTTTCAATACTGCTTCGTTACAGGCATGAGGCTGCGCACAGCTATCATCGGTGCCATCTACAGAAAGGTACATGTATACACACACACCCAGTCATGTGACGTTACTGATGTTAATTTTAAACTCACACAAAAATCCCTGCTGATCTGAATCCGATTTTTCCCACTACTCATGGACAAAGCAGTTGTTTGTGTAATAGCCCCAGGCTAGAATGAAGCCTCTTGTTTAAATAATTAACAAAATGTCAGTCATGTCTTTATGTGCATCTGACGTTTAACTGCTCTGAACCATCAGGTCAGACTACGTTTCTCAAGGTTTGTCATTCATAACGTCTCATGGAGTTTTTCCCCTTGTTACACTGCCTCTGGCTTGTTCATTAGGGATAAATTCATACATTTAAAATCTATGTCCTGAATTTATATTTCTGTAAAGCTGCTTTGGGACAATGTCCATTGTTACCAATAAAACTGCATTAAATTTTACGTCAAAAGCCTATGTGACTTAGAATGTGCAGTAAATATAGTCAGAGTGATGTGTCATGGCTTTACTGAATGCATGAGTAATGATAAGGGAACGTGCCCTGGTGTGGGTGAAAGGATAGGTATGCATCTTTTACTCTGTTACAGTGCACTTTTACCCACTGATATTTGATTGTGTTAGCACAGCTGAAGGTGTGTCTGCTTGATTTATACACCGTGTTTACAGAGAGTTGAAAAGATAATAAAAGAGAATTTGAGAACTAACCTCACCGATCCGATCTCCTTACAAAACAGAAGGAAACTTGCTGGTTTTAATGGGTTGTAATGGATTCATGTGCAGTTTTAACAAAGTAAAATGCAAATACAGTACGAGTTATTCAGCAGTAGATAACGCCACATTGAAGCTATTCTGGGAGGATTATATCACTTCTTCTGAACCTGAAGTTGTAATGATGAGTAATGTTTCGTTAACCCTATTCCAGCCTTTTTATTGAAGAAAGGTTGTAGAATGTAGTACAGTAGAATGTTTATTCCAGTTATACTACAGTGAATGAGTTTCCTGTCATTAAAAAAAACCAAAAAAAACCTTCTGAACCTTATGCTAATGCTGTGCTTTGGCACGTCAGTGAGTCAGCACCACTTGCATCAGCTTTTATAATATACTCGATACAGTGTTTCCCTCAGGTCTGAAGCAGTTCTAGGGGAAGGAACAGGTGTGGTGGTGAGGGAGATTAGTTGATAGAGTTGTGGTTATGTGTTTGTCAGGTTTTGTTTTTTTTTAATAATCACTTGTTATAGTCCAAGTACTACAGTCCCCTCAGAAAGTACCGGAACGGCAAGGCCAGTTCTTATGTTTTTACTATACGCTTTATTTCACTATACGTACATAAAACATTAGGGTTCGAAATGAAAGCTCAAATTGTGATCTTCCATCTCGTAGTCATCAAACCCAAATGTCCTCAGTGTATAAGAATTGACCTTGACATTCCAGTACCTTCGGAGGGGGCTGTATATCAGGGCTGTACCTAGCACACCAGACAAAATAAATCCCCAGTGTGCTTGCCAAGGCGCATATTTTGGTGGCCCAGAAACTGGGCCAGAAACTCGTAGCAAATTTATAGCCAGCCAGGGTCACGGGGAGCCTGGAGCCTTTCCCAGGGAGCTCACGGCACAAGGCGGGGGACACCCTAGACAGGGTGCCAACCCATCGCAGGACACGTTCGCACTAAAACACACACACACACTATGGACAATTTGGAAATGCCAGTCAGACAGCAATGTACGTCTTTGGACTGGGGATGAAACCAGATTACCCTGAGGAAACCCCGAAGCATGAGGAGAACATGCGTGGAGGCGTGAATCAAACCCCTGTCTGGGTATCATCTTAATTCTCTCATAAAGTTTAACTGCACGCCGACTGTGTGTTGTGCCAGCAGGAGAGTCATCCGACCGCTATGTCAGTGTTTCCACATACCTGCATGCTCCCGATCCCGAAAAGATCCATGCTAATTAATCCGACTAGTAAAAACCTCTCTACACCCAACCTGATCGTTATGATGCTGACTCTGTTTGTGCAGTCACTGGTTATTACGAACGAAGCGAAGCGTTCTTCCACTGTCGGAGAGATCGTTAACTTGATGTCGGTGGATGCTCAGCGCTTTATGGACCTCACTACGTTCCTGAACATGTTGTGGTCTGCACCACTGCAGATCATACTGGCTCTCTTCTTCCTCTGGCAGGTCAGTTATTAAGCCACCTTACCTTTATAGTCTAAAGCTAATCTTCAACAAAAAGCAGAAAATATACAGAGAGTAGGGGTAGGAGGATGTCCTCACAATATTCTTTTACAACATTCATTTCATGTTTCTTACACCCAGAAATATTAACCTGTACAGTGACAGTTTATTACCGTTTGTGTCTCTATGAGGATTATAATGTCTTAGTTGTCTGTCACAGGAACATCATAATCATTGCACATTTTGACATATTATGCAATAACAGAAAAGTGCTTATCTAAAATGTGCCAACTGCTACATGTTAGATCTTGCTAGATAAAGACGCACCAAAACATTAGTGTCGTATTTTTTTACTGATATTTTTGCCATCAGTTTTTTTTTTTCTTCTTCTTCTTCTTCTTCTTCATCTCGTAGACTCTGGGCCCGTCTGTCCTCGCAGGTGTGGCTGTCATGGTTCTCCTGATTCCTTTTAATGCTGTGATCGCCATGAAAACCAGAGCGTATCAGGTCTCTTTTTCTTTTTGTCTGTCTGCCAAGTGATGTAGAGATTAATATTTGTTTGCTGAGTCAAGCGTTACCATGTTGTAATGTTTACGTGGTGTGTGGTAAACTCAATGTGCGGTAAGGCTGTTTCAATCACATAAAATCTTTTTGGGGGAATTCTTAACCAAAAACGAATCATCTTTTCATATTTAGATCATATTTAGATCGAGCAGCTCAAGTATTAACTTTGGTGTTCCAGTACTTTTGGAGGGGGCTGTATATCAGGGCTGTACCTAGCACACCAGACAAAATAAATCCCTAGTGTGCTTGCCAAGGCCCATGTTTTGGTGGCCCAGAAACTGGGCCAGAAACTCGTCCAATCCTTATGCTGCTCGACATCATATTCAAACAGCAAATAGACTGCTATAGAAAAAAAAAATACTTGGAACATCTAATGAACCTTTTTTTTTTTTTTGTAGACGTTCCACAAGCTGTTAAAAAGTTCAGTACAAGTACTTCAAGTGTTTATTTGAACTGTTTTATGGTCTCCAGGTGGAGCAGATGCAGTACAAAGACGCTCGCATCAAGCTGATGAATGAAATCCTGAACGGAATGAAAGTGCTGAAGCTCTACGCCTGGGAGCCTTCCTTCAAGGAGCAGGTCCTACATATTCGGCAAAAGGAGCTCAGTGTGCTGCGCAAGCAAGGCTACCTTAGCGCACTGTCTGTCATGGCCTGGACAAGCGCCCCCTTTCTGGTGGGTTTGAAGATCCAGTTATTATATATAGCTGCTTGTATAGAAATTAGGCACAGTGCACTTAGATCGCAACGTCATTTGTCGTAGTTTGATAGGTGGTAATGGGATAGCAATGGTATAAGACTTGGCAATCTAGAAATGATTAGACAGTCAATACCTGGAAAAAGAGAGAGTAAAGAGAATAAAATCATAATGAGAGTCTAGAACAGTGTCAATGTGGATTATTTATCCACATTACTTATATGTCTTTTTAGCTGTGGAGAAAACACACTAAGGAAAACAATACGCTAAAATACATGACAATATTCTAAGATGTCAGTACTCAATTTCAGCATCAATTCCTAGAGTCAGCGGTTGTAGTTTGGAGAGCGTTTGTGTCCGTGTGGACATATGTGTCATGCGTGGGAGGCGAAGGCAGACACAAGTGCAGATTTTTATTATTCAAAGTGTATACAAATAACCATAACAGTGTGAAGACAAACCTGTACAGGAGATACAATGCAAAACGTGCAGACTGTGAGCAAGACTATGGTACACACGAGCATGACGACAACAACAAACGCCTGACAATAAGATGCTGAAAACAGGAACTTATATAATGGTGTTAATCAGGGTGAAACGAGACACAGGTGCGAGTGATTGAAAACATGTGACGTGCTGGGGTTGATGGGAAGTGAAGTTCAGTGCCCCTTTGGCACTATCATGAAACTCAGTGCGTTTACATGGACAACAATAATCCGATATTAACCCGATTAAGACAATACTCCGATTAAGAAACTAGTATGTAAACAGCAATTTTTAATTACCTTAATCTGATTAAGGTCATACTCGAAGTAAACACAAATGGAATTAAGACATGTAGAGTATTCCTGTTTTAGTCGCATTATCGACGTGTATTACAGACATGTACACACCTTAATCACTCTATTAACGTCATGTGAGAGTTTTCACCGCATTTTGCGACAGGACACGATCACACACGGCAGTGCTCAACATTGCGAACAAGAGAGTACGGCGAACAAGAGAGTACGGCTGTGTCCCAAACCGCGTACTTGCCTACTATAGGCCTGTAGTGGGGAAAAATACAAGTATCACGGCTACTATATAGACGGTAATTACGCGGTTTGGGACGCAGCCCACGGCTTCAAGCAGTCGTCTATTTACACGTACAGCATGACAAATAATTGACCGCACTTGAAGCGTTCGTAAAAAAATTAAATAAAAACACCCAACACGGTACCATAACGAAGACCAACTCGAGGGAACGTCGGACGGCGTGGAGCGGGAACCTAATGACGTTTGACGTTAATCCAGTTATGTTCTATAACGTGTAAAACGGGAACATGTAAGGAGTATTCTAAAAGAGACTCACGTAAACACCTTAATCACAATATTGTCTTATTCAGAATAAGGTCCATAATTAGATTACTGTGGTCCATGTAAACGTAGTCAATATGAATGCTACATGGGAGCAACTCATAAAGCAAAGTAACCTTTATTTATATATATATATATATATATATATATATCGTGTGGCTGTAAGTCTTTCAGTTTAAAGCCTTGTTTGAGCCTTATTTTGAGGCAGAGAAAGAAATGCACATTGTCTATAGCCTTTTATACAATTATATACTTATATCCTCATAGTTTATATACTTCAAATATACACTGTGAATAAAACATTTGGACAGATTAGATTGAATATACTGTATACAGTGTTTTCATCGTCTTTAAGACGAAACAAAAAGTAATTGTTTAAAGAGATAGTTCTGACTTAAATTGTCTCCCCAACCACGTCGTTCTCATTTAGCCGAGAGTATGTGCAAGCTTCATCAAGAATACTTTTAAGAATTTAAACTATTAAAATAGCTTTGATTTGTTTAAGGCGGTTCTCGATCCCTGCATAATTGCATAGAGGCGTTACTTCATAGTGTTAATGTCTTCCTTATTGTTGTAAAATAGTAGAAAATATATCAAATGAAGGAAGCCATTTATAAGTAGGAGTGCCCAAAATTTTTGACCTTGGTGGTGTGTAACAGTGAGTAAACTTATATACTTCACTTCTAATACTTGTAATCATGTCAGTATATCATGATCATTTAAATCATTAGTGCGAGTGGATTTCTATTTCAGTCATTACAGGGTTACTACAGGTTGCCTTGTTGAGGTTCATTTTAAGGATGTCATTCTAACATAACCTTATTGTGGGCAAAGGCTGTGATGTCCTGGAAAAGTCCTACAAAAAAACGATTTTCCTAAAAAGAGTGGGGAAGCTCGAGTGTCAAGGCTGTTGGGAAGAGATACGAGTGTTCTAACAGTCATTCCTAAAAATGTCTCCTTAGGTTGCACTGACAACATTTGCCGTGTATGTGAATGTGGACAAAAACAACGTCTTGGATGCGGAAAAGGCCTTTGTCTCGCTTTCTCTGTTCAACATCTTAAGATTTCCCCTGAACATGCTTCCACAGGTCATAAGCAGCGTCATGCAAGTGAGTACACTTCACTTCAGTTCATTTTTAGGCATTCCAAACAGGTTTTAACACAACCTTTTTTTTTTCCCCTTTTCTTAAATAAGCTAATCGTTTCGGTGTAAATAAGTTGTCACTCGTTGTATCTGTAGGCCCGAGAAGACTCGTGTTTGTGTGACATTGTGCATAATTAGTTACTGTAAAAGACAGTGTTTGCGCTCATCCCCAGCTGGAACATGTCTTTATTAAGAATTTGGAAAACATTTCCAGGGACATTCATCATAAGGTGTGTCACGACGTGTCACATTGTTTTCTTTTCCTGTCCTCACGCCTGGCACACAGGCTAGCGTGTCTCTCAAGCGAATCCAGCATTTCCTGAGTCACGATGAGCTGGACCCAGACAATGTGGATAGAAAACCTGCAGCCTCGGGTAACGCATCATCATGACACGTCGTTTTTCCATGTTTTTTCACGTTGCTCGAATGAGTCATGAATCCTATCTTTACTCACGCTTTCAGAATATGCGGTAACAGTCGTGAACGGGAAATTCTCATGGGCCGCGAAAGATCCGCCCGCTCTTCAGAAGTAAGGATATTCATTTGCACAAGGATGTAGTGTGGTATTAAAACAATGATTTAGTACAATATTATAATTAACATATAACTCTAAAAATGTTATATTTTGCTTTTCTTTTACAGCGTTTATGATTCTTAATTACAGTGCAGTTATTCCTGTAGTTGACTGTGTGACGTAATCAGTTATGTTGATTATGAAAAATTGTCAATGTGGATTTTTATATTTGATGTGCGGTTTACTTAACCAAGTAAACAGAAACATGCTATATACTCTCTATCCATATCTATCTATCTACCTACTGTTGCACCACATAGTGGCAAAATGTTTCAGTTGGCCTAACACTGTCAAGGCGTGTTGCTTAGATAAAATCAATTTCAATGGAGCCGTCAGACCGAGTTTAGAAACGATGTTTTTTCTCAAGTTCTTAAAAGCATGACAAATAGAAAGCATGAGGGCACACCATGCTGTCTTCTTTACATTCTTACCCGCAACACTACAGAAGGAATCAGATATCGCAAACAGAAACGTGAAGGATGGCGCAACGAAAGAGCAATGCAAGAACGTTTCGTTTGCGTTTTCACTTCTACTATGATAATGGCATAAATAACTTGATAACTGAAATAGCATCGTGTTACATTTCACAGACAGGGCTCGATATGGGCAAAAGTATGTGGACACCTGTCCATCACACCCATGTGGGCTTGTCGAACATCCCATTTCAAATCCATGGACATTGCTCTCGACATCGCTGCTATAACAGCTTATACTCGTTTAAGAAAGGCTTTGCACTAGATTTAGAGCGTGGATGGAGGGATTTGCCCATTTAGCCATGATGTTGGGCACTGATGTCGGACAAGGAGGCCAGTCGGTGTTCCAGTTCATCTCAATGGTGTTCAGTGGGGACGAGATCAAGGCTCTGTGCAGGACACTCGAGTTCTTCCACTCCAACCTTCTCAACCCATGTCTTTATGAGTCATGTTCTAGTGAAGGGAAATCCTAATACTAGAAAAATATACAAAGACTTTCTAGACATTCGTGTGCTTCCGGCTTTGTTGCCATGAAAAGTTTAGCATGCGAGTCTCCATCGTTGAACTGTTGATAACTTCAAGTTAAAACTATAATGAATTAGAACCGACTCATAATGACGCTGATACTCATGAGTTGCTCATAAATTCCTGTTTACACAGTTATACTTTTTGACTCTATACAGTTATAAAAGGGAAAAAATCTATAATTGCATTATACAGAGTCACCCAGATGAAGATGGGTTCCCTTTTTGAGTCTGGTTCCTCTCAAGGTTTTTTCCTCTTGTCTTCTCAGGGAGTTTTTCCTCACCACCGTCAACTCAGGCTTACTCATTAGGGAGAAATTCATCGATGTAAAATGTATTTCCAGAATTGATGTATTTCTGTAAAGCTGCTTTGTGGTCATTTCCATTGTTCAAAACTCTATACAAATAAAATTGAATTGAATTGACTCGATCTTTGTGGCAACAGTTTATGGAATTTATGGGTGTGATGGTCATAGTGGCTATATAGTGTATTTCTTTATGCCGTAGTAACATGTGTAATGTAAAATTCATAGTTAATGAAGCCAGTGAAGTTTAGACCAGTGAAGATGGTCGAGGCAATATGTGTGTGATTTTTGTACAGTAGTTTTTGTTGAAAACACATACCTTATTCTGTGTTCTAATAATTCCTTATTTGTCATTTTAAACTGATTTATTGTTATGTACATGAATCTATCTATATCCTGTGTTCCAGCATTAACGTGATGGTGCCGCAGGGCTCGGTATTAGCAGTGGTGGGTCATGTGGGATGTGGGAAAACATCTCTTGTGTCAGCTCTGCTAGGAGAGATGGAGAAGCTAGATGGACAGATCTCCATAAGAGTGAGTGGCTTCAACTCATCTTATATTAGGTGTACACCTAATGGCCAGTTTACTGTCCTAGCTAAAATTATGCCCTGGAATGAACAATCCTCTTGTGTTAGGGTTCGGTGGCTTATGTGCCGCAGCAGGCGTGGATCCAGAACGCCACGCTGAGAGACAACATCTTGTTCGGCAGGCCCTACGTAGAGGAGAAGTACCGCCGCGTGATGGATGCTTGCGCCCTTACCCCTGACCTCGAAATACTCCCTGGAGGTGACCAAACAGAGATAGGAGAGAAGGTACAGAGGCTTTCTGCCCTAAATGCCGGGCCTTTTAATCGCACAGTTTGTTTATCATGTTTCTAAAAATTCTCAACTTCTAAAATAGGTTTTTAAACTGTATAGTGATGAGACGATCTGGGTCAGTGAGAGAGCCATTGCTGTATATTGAACAGAACATGAACATCTTGTGTTTGTCTGTTGTCCTGTCAAGTCTTTACGAAACATGATGAAAGGATGTCATGTTTGTGCAGGGAATTAATCTTTCTGGAGGTCAGAGGCAAAGGGTGAGTCTGGCCAGAGCTCTGTACAGTGAGGCAGACGTTTACCTCCTGGATGATCCGCTGTCGGCTGTGGATGCCCATGTCGCCAAGCACATCTTTGACAATGTCATTGGGCCAGAAGGAGCACTCCGTCAAAAGGTAGAATCAAAGATGAAAAATAAAGGGATGTTATACACTTCGTACTAGTTATGTTTACATGTTTTCTGCTAGACAATGATGAATGGTGGTTTATGGGTTATCATGTCCCAGTCATATTGTATTCAAATTAGTGATGCTCTGATAACGGTTCTTGTATCAAATACTGCTGGACTTTTGCAAATTTAATCTCTTATCTGGTGACATCAAAGCTACCTCGGGCGCACGGTGTTTATCTGTTCTATATGGCTAAAAATAATCTGTTGAGATGTTCGGCAGCATACAGTGCCAGGATGTTCAATTCAATTCGATTCAATTGTATTTGTATAGCGCTTTTTACAATAGACATTGTCTCAAAGCAGCTTTACAGAAATATCAACACGGTATACAGATATTAAAGGTGCGGATTAGCTTAGCTTTTCAAATAGGAATACAGTGTTATATTAGCTAGCTAACGTTAACCATGGAAACAACTTCCGTCAATCTAGAACACAACTCCATATTAAAACAGTATATGTTTGCTGGGAAATAGACCTGAATGTACTTTAGGCCTCCATCAGAATTATAGCATGGTCTTGATTGAGTAGAACAGTTACAACATCTCCTTCAATTTGCACAAATTAATTAGGTAGTAAATTAGAAATCATTATCCTTTGTCAATGTTTGCAAAAAGTGACCAGAAATGCTATCTAGAATGTCTAGAATGTATTACGCAAGTTGAAGATTGCGGTGTATTGTATAAAAGTTCATCAGCACATACCTCTGGAACATACAGTAAATGGCAACACTGAAATAAGAGGCCTATACAGTCTATGCCAGTGTAATATTGCTTACAATAATCCGAGCAATTGTGATTGAGTGTAAGTGTGTTTCATGGTGCAGACACGAATCCTGGTGACCCACAGCATCTGCTTCCTGCCCCAAGTGGATAACATCATGGTGTTAGTGGAGGGCAGGGTATCAGAGATGGGATCTTACCAGTACTTGCTCAGTGAGAATGGGACCTTCGCTGAGTTCCTGAGGAACTACTCTCTAGAGGACATAATAGAGGATGATGAAGTAACAGGTATACAAAACCCGACATGTTGAACATTTATAGGTGAAAAGAGTAGATAGTCAGTCATACCGGTCATTACTGAGGGACGTGAGAGAGATTTCATTGCTTATTTCAGAATAGAAATTTCACAGCCATAAAATCTGACAGGTCCATGTTTGAGGGCACTCACACACACACCATATAGGTTTGCTTGTTCTGATTGATCCTCACGATACTGATTATTATAATTAAAATAGCTTAATGAGTAAATGAGATGAACAAATAAGGAAAAATATGTTAACTAAAACACAACTGATTACACAGTGGATAAACAAAAGAAAAATATCGATTTCTTTATAGATTCATTTCCCATTTTCTCCCATGCCGACTTCACTGGTCTGTGTTCTCAGTTCTACATACATGTTAATTCCCCGAGTTCCCATGAGCTCTGACGACCAAACTGCATAGGCCATTTCATAATCAGTTTTAATACGGCATGAAAAAAAGAATAGCCGCTTTATAGGACAGTGAATTTCCAGGAATGCACACTAGCGTTCCAAGAAAAGCCGTGCATATTTTGGTTGCCATTATTAGGCAACGGTGACGCTTCTAGGCTCCTGGATGTTGTTTGGTTTAATCGGCTCGAGAAGCAGAGACAAAATGGAGGGGTTTTTTATTCAATTCAAACCCTGTTGAAACTGAGGTGTGTAACTGGGGACATCGGGCAACCCGTGACATACGGATCATCATACATAATTTCCTGCAACCACTCTGTGAAGTTCCGCTTGATCTAGACCCGTCACATTACCAGGACCTGGACCTGTTGCATTTTATTGTTATGAGAATGATCCGGCATTACGCTGAAATCTGACTGGTTGTTATTATCTCTTTGATGTGGGTACAAATATTTCCCTTTTTTATTAGGGGGGGGGGAGTTTATTCTTCTTGTTTGGACATGTATCTGTCTGTTGCAGAGGTGTTGATCGATGAAGAAGAGTTATTCCCTGATGATGCTCTCAGTACCCACACCGATATGGTGGACCACGAACCTGCAGTCAACGAGGCTCGAAGACAGTTTATGAGGTAGCCTCTATGCCTTTTAGCATCCTTCTGTTTTTCCACTTGAGCTTCATCCTTTTTCAGCTTCATAAATCAACACAAAAGTATGCATGTCATGTGGCACTTCAGGAATTGGACCATTCTTCATCTTATTCTTCTTATTATTAATATTATTACTATTATTATGTGTTCTCCAGTGAGAACACTTTCATGCTGTTTCTAAAAAGATGCTAAATGAGGCAATGCTTCCAAAATCCAGTGTGTACATACTAGATATATGGGTTATGGTTCTCCATAGTGGTTCTTTGTCTGCTCTCACAGGCAAATCAGCATCATGTCTAACGATGTGGAGAACCCAAGGACGAAATCAGTGCGCAAACGTCGCTTTAGCGAGAGGAGGCCTGGGGAGCCACCGCAGGAGAAGAAGGATTCCAAAGTGGATAAGCTCATCCTGGCTGAGACTGCAGAGACAGGCCGGGTCGGTGCTCTCTGCTTCCCTCGTCTTTGGTTATAATCAAAACCTGTACTGAACTTTTGATGCTGTCATTTTGTTATGCATTCTTAATTTTAAAAAGGTGTGGGAGCGTATGGATTATACACTGGAAATAAAGAGGCCCTGTTAGTTTGCACTCAGGTGCAACTTGGCTGAGTTGGAGCTCCAGTATGTTTACACTGTACATATGAAACCTGCTTCATTTCATTTTTTTAGGTGAAACTCAAGGTTTATTGGGAGTATGTGAAAGCTGTGGGGCCTTTGATGTCCCTTCTCATCTGCTTCCTGTACGGAGCTCAGAGCGCAGCAGCTATCGGAGCCAACATTTGGCTCACTGTGTGGACGGGCGACACCAATAAGAGCACTAGAACAGATGATGTACCAATGAGAGTGGGGGTGTATGCAGCACTGGGCTTTACACAAGGTATGGCACAGGTTACAGGTTATATATTACAGTGGTGCTTAATTTCATCTGCAGGTGGGTTTCATAATATTGATATATACAGTATGTATAGGGCATTATACTGAGCGAGCTGGCAAATCAGTCCTGAGCTCGGGTTACTGTCTGTGTGGAGGTTGTTTGCATGTTCTCCCCATGTACGTGTCACTTGCCTCTGGGTTTTTTGGGTTTTCTGGTTTCTCCCACCTCAGAAACTATGCATGTAGGTGGACTGACTGCACAAAATTGCTAGGATAGGCTCTGGATCCACCATGACCCTGAACTAGGATAAAGCAGTTACTGAAGATGATGGAATCCATCCATCCATCCATTTTCTATACCGCCTATCCTTACTGGGTCACGTGGAACCTGGAGCCTATCTCAGGGGGCATGGGGCACAAGGACAGGGTGCCAATCTGTTCACACACCCATTCATACACTACAGACACTTTTGGACATGCCAGTCAGCCTACAGTGCATGTCTTTGGACTGGAGGAGGAAACCGGAGTACCCGGAGGTAACCCCCGCAGCACGGGGAGAACATGCAAACTCCACACACGCAGGCGGGAATCGAACCTCCGACCCTGGAGGTGTGAGGCAAACGCGCCAAACAATAAGCCACTGTGCCCCCATAGATGATGGAATGAATAAAAACTTTTATTATTATTCTAAACCACATTTAATATGTAAATATTCGCTCACCAACCACTTTATTAGGAACACCTACTCATTCATGCAGTTATCCAATCAGCCAATCATGTGGCTGCAGAGCAAAGCATCATATCAAGCAGATATAGGTGAGGAGCTTCAGTTAATATTCACATCAAACATCAGAATGGGGAAAAATGTTATCTGAGTGACTTCGGCATGGTTGTTGGTGACAGACAGGCTTGTTTTGGAATTTCAGAAAAGACTGATCTCCTGGGATTTTTTCACGCAACCGTTTCAACAGTTTACAGACGGTTGGTGGTATGACGAAACAACCTTGTTGATCAGAGAGGTCATAGAAGAATGGCCAGACTTGTCTGAGCTGACAGGAAGTCAATAGTAACTAAAAAAAACCCCATTGAAGCTCTTGACCCGGATCCGCATGATATTATGCACTGCCGAACATGATTTGCAGGTGTGTGTTCCTAATAAAGTAGTCAGTGAGTGTGTTTCTGTAAACACTATTATAAGACAACAGAATAACAGGTCAATCATATTGTGTATTATTTCTGCACATTGTTAATTAGTAGTAAATAAAAGTGACTGGATTTCCTGAATTAATAAAGTGCAAATTCAATTCAGATGGAAAATTTTGTCTCACACACACACACACACACACACACACACACATAGCAATACACAGTCTGACGTGTAGTGAAATGCTTTCTACAACTGTCTGGGACATAAAATGGAATTTACATAGACCAGAATTTACTCGTATACAGTTAGAAAAAGGGAAAGTATTATTTTTTAAAGCATAAGAATATAATGTAAGGATATATAATTGGACTATAGCACTGCACTCACCTCAGCATTACTACAACTGGAACTATAACCATTTTTTTTCCTTTCTTTTTTTTTTCTTTTCTTTTTTTTTTTTTTTTAACACATGTATTTGTTTATTCAGGGATTGTTCTTTCCCTTGTGTTCCTGCTCAGTAATCTATAATAACCCCATGTCCAACCTCATAATCCAAATTACTTGTTCTTTTATACCTCCTTTCTCCCCATACATGCTCCCTAACCTCCTTTCCCCTACAGGTCTGCATAGTGTAGTGACTCTCTCATCCCCCTTCCTCTCTCTGTGGCAGGCATCCTGGTCATGTTCTCTTCCTTTACTCTGGCCCTGGGGAAAATCCAGGCTGCCCGCAAGCTGCACCAGGGCCTGCTGGACAACAAATTTCGCACCCCGCAGTCTTTCTTTGATACTACACCCATAGGGCGCATCATCAACCGCTTCTCCAAAGATATTTACGTGATCGACGATGCCCTACCTTCCACTATCCTCATGTTCCTGGGCACCTTTTTTACCTCCCTCTCCACCGTGATCGTTATCATTTCCAGCACACCCATCTTTGCTGTGGTCATTGGCCCCTTGGCTATAATTTACTTCTTTGTGCAGGTATTGTGTTTTTCTCAACATTAGCCAAACTGAAGGAGTCCTCAATAATGTTTTCATTTCCTTTCGAAATAGAAGGGTTTGTGCTCTGGCATACAGCAAAGCTGACAGCAAAGAAGGTTCTAGCTGTGATTTCCCTTTCCCTTTCCTCTCTCCTTTCTCCTTAGTTCTTTTCATTTCACTTCCCCTACACGCACTCTCTTTCTGTCTCCCTCTCGTGCTCTCTCCTCCCCTCCCTAACCAAGTGTTCATTTCCTCTCTCCCAACCACTTCCTGCCTTGCCTGTTTGCGTGCATGTTTTCTCTCTCTCTCTCGCTCTCTCTCACTCACTCACTCTCTCTCTCTCTCTCTCTCTCTCTCTCTCTCTCTCTCTCTCTCTCTCTCTCTCTCTCTCACACACACACACACACACACACACACACACACTTGTTGGTTTTTATTGCGCAATCCTCAGCCTGGGGATTTATGTAAGCGCCCAGCCTAGGCTCAGGATTTCTGATGTGTTACTGACCCCTGGTGGTGATAACATGAGGTTACATCAGTATTTATTAATTCATGGAATAGAGCAGCGGTTCTTAACCTTTTTGTGAAGGCAACCCACTTGTAAGATTGACAATGTTTTGACATCCCCCCTGCCCACCCAATGTTTCAGACTACTCACTCAGTGGGATGGTTGGGCTTTGATACAGGATGCGGTCCAGTCGTGGCTAGTAGGCTGAGGAAAGGACGCAAACTATCTTCGACCATGAGCCTGGCTCTATACTTGCTCTTCAGTGCTGAAAATCCAGTCTCACAGAGATAGGTCGATGCGATATCCAAAAATCCGCCAGTGGCTTCTCTGTGAACGTCTCTGTGCGTCATTGTTTAAAATGAAAGTTTTCCTTTGACCCCCAGGTTAAGAACCGCTGGTATAGGGAATTGTAGAGTAGACTTTTCATTTCAGATATAACAGAGCTCAGATCGGATGCACAGAGCATTATTCATATGTTTGGCGTCCCTCCTTTCGCTTTTGGACTTACTTTGATGGATGAGTACCGGCGAGACGTCGAATGTGGGTTCTTTGTGATACTTCACACTACCTTTGTTTTTCTTCCAGATCTCTCTGGCATGTTATAGCAGTCAACCTGAAATGCCCTCAAACACCCCCCTAATGAACTGAACACAAAGCGTGACTCTGGGAGTGAACGAATGAGTATACGACTCCATTGACCAGCTGATTAAATCTCCCCTCCCCTCCACACAGGTGTGCTGATTCTGGCCAACTCTTTACTGAGCCGAGTCTACGGTATGCTGAAGGCTGCCTACATCACCCACCTCCACATGCTCGGCGCTGTTCTGAGGGCGCCGCAGATCTTTTTTGAGTCCAACCCGTCAGGGCGCATGTTGAATCGCTTCGGCAAAGATGTGGACACAATAGACTCTCTCATTCCAGAAAATATCGATATCTGGATGCGCACTTTCTGGTACACCTTCACTGTGCTGGTCATATGCTCTGCCCTCACCCCTATGTTCTTCATAGTCATAGTGCCGTTAATGATGTTCTATTGGTGGGTCCAGGTAATTAGGAACATTAACTCATTAATGCAGCATGCTAACATGTGTCATTATGTTTACTGTATTAGTCTGTGTAGTCACATTGCCATTGTTGTAGTGGGACACGCTGTAGTTTGGTTGCCTGGTTAAGTCATTTGGGAGTGTTTATCATCAGATGTTCTTTATCCAACTGAAATGGGAACTCCAAGTGGTGCAGACTAAAACCTCTTTTGAATTAATTGACTTATGTCACTGATATCTAACAAAATATTGCTACCAATTTACCGTGTTGGTGAAATTCAATTCTATCCAGATCTGCTAGTGATGCAACTGGGTGTGCATAAAGAACAACTGTTTGTAGGAGTAGTCTGCTGTGGGAGTTGAGATGTAGAAGATGATTCTATCATGTGCTTTTTCAGGTTCTTTTGATCTGTCTGATATGTCGCTTTTGTCCCCGGCCTCATTTAACTTGTGTCTTGAGCCAGACTTGATTTCTCTATCTTTAATACTAGTGTTCTACCCATACAATCATACTAATATCATCTCATCCAGTCATCCAGAATGACTTTTCCATTCTACCTGGCCTTTTGTTAACGAAAAACCAGCTGGCTTTTATGGAGGGTTGTGATCAGTGAGCGCTAGTTTTAGATCTGATACTCCTCAGTGATTTTTGCGCATTCCAAGAGCATAACATTGTAGTAAATTTGATCCTATGGGAAGCTTCTGAGCAACAGAATATGACGTAGTCATACTAACCCTTATCCAAACTGACCACCAATCCTAACATCTTTAATGCTATACAAAGGGGCCTATCTGAGACGGTGGAGGGCATGTGTAGTAGGGGTCAATACCCTTCCGATAATTCCGGTATTATAGGGGTCAATCCCTTCCGGTATTAACCACAACAGCTACTCTGTAGGGATTTTTGAACATGTCCATATGTGCCTCTTATTGTAAAGTATAACTTGCGAACCCATACTACATTCACATGACTTACTCCAGCCTTCTTTATGATTCTTTCCTTGCTTTTGGTGTGGCTTCAAGCATTGCATGAGATTTTAAATAATCAAAATGATCTGTTTATGTTTGTTGGGTTTTTTTTATTATTATTATTATTATTTGGGACTGATTAACCTTGCTTTGAGTGTTCTGTGTCTTTGTTACATTCATGTTAAAAGTGAAACTGAATACGCAATAATATTACATGGTACATCTTTTTTTTTTTTATTATTATTGTTTGATAACTGTCACTTAAAATGGCGAGGATTCCAGGAAGCACCTGCAGAGATTTCAGCACTGATAATTAGTATATTATTTAGCACAATGATTATACAGTGTGTCCCAAAAGTCTCCATAAATACAGGGGAGTATGTTTGCCAGCACCGTGTCGGTTGAGCCTTCGTCAGTGGATGTTGTCGGATGTCCACTTCTCGGTCGGTCCACTACACTTCCGGTCTTTTTGAATTGGTTGAATAAGTTTGGCGAAAGTGTCGTGTGTGCGTGTGATGCGCTCGCCACGTTCCCTGTTAACGTCCATCTCAACCTTGCGACAGCTTCCCAGCCACAAGAATGATTTCAGTACGTTCTTCTTTTGACAAAGGCATTCTCAAAGGCGCTCTGAAAAAATATATACATATGAACTAAGTATGAAAAATTTTTGCAAGACATTTTGCTAAAAAAAATAAATAAATAATTTAAAAAAGTGTTAATTTCCCCTACATACGGAGACATTTGGGACATGCTGTAAAAAAAAAGCTAAATGGTTTGCTTCACCTGTGAAATATATGGCACATTCATGTACAAACTACTTCCGAAGTTGCGCTGTCTTTTATACAAGAGGAAGTCTGATTCACTTTTCTTTTCTTTCTTTTTTTTTTTAAATGAAAAACTGAATCGTTCATTATTCATTTAAAGTATAATCCTCAGTGAGAAACAATGTCGTTTTTGTGTAACGATTTTAAACACTAAAATGATGGTAACTGTTTACACGGTAGATTCACTCTGGTGTTTTTGGAATCCTCACCCCATTACACTGTGTGCTCCTTGTTTCATTTCTGCTCTGTTATGGCCATAGCTGTTAAACCTGCTGTCTGTCTCTCCCCTCCTCATCTCCTCTGTAGAGATTTTATGTAGCCACCTCGCGGCAGCTAAAGAGACTGGAGTCGATCAGTAGATCCCCTATATACTCGCATTTTTCGGAGACCATCACTGGCATTAGCGTGATCCGTGCTTATGGGCTGAACACTCCTTTTGTGCTCATGAATGATGTGAAGGTGGATGAGAACCAAAAGAGTTACTACCCTGGTATTGTTTCCAACAGGTAGGTCTGGCCTCACTCCCTCTGGACGCATGATTGTCTGCAGATGTTCAGTCTCAGTCTCTGCCAATTATTTTCTTGACTTGCAGTAACGTCTTTGGCAAGACCACCTGTGATGCTTGTTTAGCCCACCATTCATATGAAGGCGAATGCTGAAAGCCATTGTGTTTTTATGTGTAATGACAGTGGTGTGTTTTGATGGGTCCAGGTGGCTGGGGGTACGAATTGAGTTTATTGGAAATTGCATTGTGCTGTTTGCTGCTCTGTTTGCCGTGATCGGGAAGGAGAGCCTAAGCGAAGGGCTGGTGGGGCTCTCCGTCACTTACGCCCTGCAGGTAGTGTATCGAAACAGTTTTGTCAAGCAGCTTTGTAGTAAATAGTCCATGTAGTAAATGTGCAGAGCACATCAATGTCAGCATATTCATGCTGTGTATTGCAGATTTATTAAGTCCATATGCAGGTATGACATAAACAAATGTGCTAAACACGTCTGCCAGTGTTGTAGACATCACTGTGTTATATTGTGAAACAGCACGAAATTGTTTCAGACTACAGTATGAGAAAGGTGCATTGTATAAGGTTGGCCAGATCTTATACAATGACAAACACAAATTGTAATTCAATAAAAAGTATTTTTACTCATCCTGCTATTATTTTATCCAGATATCGGTATGCATAACTGACACCTGACATACAGTACATGTTCAGCTGGCTGTAAATATATTCATCACATTGGTCATACGTGTTAGTCACAGTTCACACTCTCATCATTTCTGCAACAGTGGCTTTTTAATCCGAAACCAATAAAACAGTTACCCTTGAGACATTAGTGCCGCAGTGTTTTTATAGCTGTGTAACACATCAGCCTCTTTGTGTGGGGGGAAAAATTTTTAAATCCACTTGTCAAGACTTCCCTGTAGTTGAGTAGAACTTTTGTTTAGTCTTACTTAGTGCCGTCTTTAACGCTCACATCACATAAAGATTTTCACTTTCCCTGTTCAATAGGTCACCATGTCACTGAACTGGATGGTGAGAATGACCTCTGACCTTGAGAGCAACATTGTTGCAGTAGAGAGAGTGAAGGAGTACTCAGAGACGCCACCTGAGGTCAGTATTGCCAACATAGCGACATGACTTTGTCGCTATATTTGGTGACTTTTTAGC
The DNA here is from genome assembly GCF_001660625.3 of Ictalurus punctatus. Classification (NCBI taxonomy): domain Eukaryota; kingdom Metazoa; phylum Chordata; class Actinopteri; order Siluriformes; family Ictaluridae; genus Ictalurus; species Ictalurus punctatus. The sequence continues at coordinate 10,218,072 of NC_030428.2, read as the reverse complement.
ATCTTTATTTCAGAAAAGAGCCTAGATCATGACCGTCATGACGATCGTGACGGTTCAGTGAATATGCAAATTAGTCAATTATGTCAACTGGCAACTTTTAGCCTTTCTGGCTAGCTTTCTACAAAAATAAATAAATAAATAAGTATTCATATCTGTATTTGTATCCATTTAGACAACATTATCTGTTAAATCCGATTAATTTGATTAATTTACATCCCTTTTCCTGGATAAAGTCACCTCTTCAAGTACTTTTTTTGGTATTTTTCTCCTCAGTTTTATTCCCCTGTGAAACAGGAAGTCATGGTTGAACAATTTTCTGTTCCTAGTCACCCAGGTGTACTAAAATGATGTAAAGTGGGAATATCCTTCAAATATATTTTTCTCATATGAATTCATAGGAGTGCCAATAATTTGTATAACTATATTTAACAAAGAATTTTTTTTTTTGATAAACCTGTGTTGTGTTTGTAATTATTTGATATCCATGAGAGATTTTTTTTTTTTAACAAAAGATCACAAGATTAAACAATAAAGACAATTTTTCACAGCCTTCTTTGATCATATTTACGAAGGGTGCCAATATTAGTGGAGGGCACTGTATGATCATTTAACTTATTAATTCATATGTAAACACCGTATTAATCTACTTATAAAGCTGCTGTGTGGACATAGCACGGTTACTGATTGAAAAAAGTTGATGCATCTCCGTAGGCACCATGGGAGGTGGAGGATAAAAAGCCTTCATCTGACTGGCCTTCTGAGGGCAACGTGACGTTTACTGATTACAGTGTGAGGTATCGGGAGGGGCTTGACTTGGTGCTGAGGAACATTTCTCTCCAGGTGAAAGGAGGAGAAAAGGTCAGTAATGACTTGAAGTAGTGCAGATACTGCTGAAGTATTGCTTCTAAGACTTCCTTTTACTCTGCATTGTATTGTGCATAGCGACAACTTACATACAAAACATAACATAAATAAGTATATACCGTATATATCCCTTTTTTTAATTTTGGAAAATCTGTGTGTTTGCAGATTGGCATTGTGGGTAGGACCGGCGCAGGCAAGTCCTCCATGACACTGTGTCTGTTCCGTCTTCTGGAGGCAGCCGAAGGGGAAATTACCATCGACGGTGTGAAGATCGCTGAGATCGGCCTGCACGACCTAAGATCCAAACTCACCATCATCCCCCAGGTCGAACACTCAGTCCCCTTCACCCGCCCCATGCAGTCTGTTTTAATTTAAACACCGCTTTGAAAATTTATTGTTAAATTAATATTTCTCTCATGTCGGGTTTTAATGTGTCCGCAAAAAAAACGGAAAAAAAAAACAACAAAAAACGCTAGTTTGAGCGCCAGAAAATTTCATGCTGGCAAGAATGTACAATCCAAAGCAGCTTTAGACTCACAAAACATCTTGAAATGTTTATCAGTGGCTAATTAGCATGCTCGACTCCAAACACAACTGTAGCTAATTTGCCGCGAGTTCACGTCCAGATTGTTAACATTCTGGGCTTGTCCTTTGTTTTCGGCAGTAATTCTTGTTCTTGTGACCCTAATTCACTTTTAAACACGTTTATTTCTGCGAATTCACCTTCTAACCATGAGAACCACCAGTCCTCATTTACCCCTCTTTGCTGATCTCAGATTTCGGTATGGAGTATTAAAGACTGCTACAATAGTAATACTGTATAAACAAATACACTACTCAATGCTAGTCGTGTGACACAGCGGACTGATTGCATTTGAATTGATAAATATTGATACACATAATGTCGTCAAGGTTTCCTGTAGTTTTATTCATGCGTTACTCAGTATAGTTTTAAGGATTATGGATTATGTGTTGGATTTTTAGCATAAAAAGATGCAAAGGTACGGAATCTTTGTAAGTATTTATATATTTTGTGTTTAGGATAATGAGTTTCGATTACTATGAGGCAATGTGAATTTTTGGTTACTGCTCCTATGAATGCGTGCGCTTTTGTATGGTCGTGATCTGTTGTTTTTGCATTTGATCTTCGCTTGGAAGTGCTTTCTGGATTCCTTAGACCTATGCGAAAGATGAAGACTATAAAAGAAAAGCAAGAATCATGGTGTGGGTTTTTAGAATTTGAATTTCTAGAGTGTAAGGGTTAGCAGGTTCTATTGGTCGGGGGTTCGAATCCCGCCTCCGCACGGCGTGCTTGGAGTTTGCATGTTTTCCTTGTGCTTCAGGGTTTCCCCCGGGTACTCCGGAGTCTTCCCCTAGTCCAAAGACGTGTTGTACGCTGATTGGCATTTACAAATTGTCTGCAGTGTGTGAATGTGTGTGCGATCGTGCCCTGCGATAGGTTGGCACCTCGTCCAGTGCGTCCCCCAGCTCGTGCCCCGAGTCCCCTAGGATAGGCTACAGGCTCCCTGCGACCCTGTGCGGGATAAGCAGTACAGAAAATGGATGGATGGATAACTAGGTAACTGAAACTAACTGGAAGAGATTAAAGAAAATAAGCTGAGAAGAACAAGCCCACATCAACTGTCTCTGAAATGAGGAACAACTTTATAGGGTGAGAATGAAGGTGTCAGTATCTGCTGTTTGCAGAAGCACAATCATCAAGACAGTCAAAACTTCAAAATACCGGATTAGAACGTGATAGAAAGTACCAAGACGAGCCAGTCGATCTTATTCATCTTATCCAGTATGGACAGATGTGGCAAACATTGACTTTTATCAAAATGACAGAAAGATGAAAGAATTAAGAAAGAGTGGGGGAAAGTATATTATACTTTATTTAAACCACTCCTTCGATATAGTGCCCTCCAGAATTATTGGCACCTTTCATAAAAGTGAAATAGTTTGCAGAAGAGGTTATGTTTACTTCTTTTCTCTTTAAAAAAAAAAAAAAATAGTCAACAAAATATGTCATTTGGCCGGGGGAAGGGAACTGTAAAGATTTAAATGTGATCTGCATCATTTTTATAGGAACCAGTTCTGTTCTCAGGGACGTTGAGGATGAACCTTGACCCTTTTGAAAAATACAGTGATGACGATATTTGGAACTCTCTGAAGTTGTCTCACCTCTATAAGTTTGTCAGCAACCAGCCCGCTAAACTCAGCTTGGAGTGCTCGGAAGGAGGAGAGAATTTAAGGTACATCGACAACACCTCCTGTAGGTTTCACTTAAATAGGTTTTAGTGCTTGATGATTGCACTAGGGTTTATACCTATGAGCTCACAGCCACTGTATTCTGGGTGCGCGCAGTGTGGGACAGAGGCAGCTCGTCTGTTTGGCTCGAGCCTTGTTAAGAAAGACGAGAATCCTCATCCTCGATGAAGCCACAGCTGCTGTTGACTTGGAGACAGACGATCTCATCCAGTCCACCATCCGCACACAGTTCGAGGACTGCACAGTCTTCACCATCGCTCACAGACTCAACACCATCATGGACTACACAAGGTATGACTTGATCACTCTTTACTAGTTTGGTTTAAAATCTGGTCCATTAATACAGGTGTGCATATGTTGAAGATTTTTACAACAGCTTCACATGTGGCCCAGCCAATCAGATTTTAGAACCAAAACGTTCGATTTTATCATGGAATTTATACGTTTTAACTAGGGACGCACCGATAATAAATTTCTCAGCCGATAACAATAACCCATACCGATAGTTCTGCCTTTTATGCCTTAATTCCACAATTCTGAAAGAAATGCAAATAAAAACTTTATTCTCTCCATTTCAACAAGTTGTTTCACAGTGACTGGTCTCATCAACACAAAACACATCACTCTAATGAACATGAACACATGAACTCAATTCTGAAGCTTAAAGTTAGATTATTAACTCATTGAATGTTATTAATTCATATTAACACCGACTGAATTCTAAAAACCTCACATTCACTCGCCACAAACACAAGCATTTCTACTTCATCACTGACATCAAACTGGATATGAAATACACTACTCTACAAATGTATTTTTCTGTGCAATATATACTTTTTTGTCAACTCATCTTCATTTAAATCTTTCAACGGTCTTTATCGGCCGATACATCGGTGCATCTCTAGTTTTATATTCCGTTTCCTATTTCCCAACGGATGTGTAATTGAGCCAGCCCTTGCCTTTTCTGCCCGGTCGCAGAACTATAATATGAAAAACGATTGATTTTGTAATCATTTAAATCCGATCACTGCAGTGAGGGCTCTCGAGTGGAAGGAAAAGGGCCCACCCTAGCATAGCCAGCCATGCTCTCTCTCTCTCTCTCTCTCTCTCTCTCTCTCTCTCTCTCTCCTGTCAATCACAGCATCACTAGTCAATTGTGGGTGTCTTTGTATTAATGTATGCGGAAGATGGTAGATAGCACATTTCTTCCGAGTGTGTCAGGGCAGATTTATACTTCTGCCAGGGTGAAGTCTTCATATTTGCACGTAACACGAGTGTGCACTGTCCCATGAACCACACCAGAATTTACAACGCGAGTTCTGTGTCTCGTACAGGCATAATTGTTGGTAAAGTGCTGTGGGCAAAAGAAAACGTGCGTGATTAATGATAAGCCAAGTGAATTCTCACTGAAAGCACTTTTGCTTTTTAACTCCTCTGTATTCAGCAGTATGAGTGCCTTTTGTATCGAAGCACTTCAGTTGAACTATTATTAAAGGTGCGACCCTGCCAGATTAAACTGACTATTATAGTGAACTACAGCCGTTATAGAGCCTTCCATTTTATATAATACATTCATGTTAAACGCTATCATGATTGTAGTTTCCCGTAAATAAATCCATTATACGTGATCATGTGCGAAGCCAGCTGTGAGAGTTTTATAATAGATATTTAATGAACTACACTTTCAGGACAAGCTCGCTGAGGGAACATTTTTGTTCGGCATTTTATTGTTTACACTTCGGATGTACTCTGGACAGTAACGGACCATTTTCGTGTACACAACGAGACACGCCTGTCGAACCTAACAATCAGCATTTGCCTGACGCGGAGCACTGAAGAGACACACGACATGTAGTTATCTCGTGGGAGGACTGCACGCTCGCATGTCTCTGCATGCCATGTTTATCCGTCTGTCTGCATCGCGACGCTAACATGCAAAGACGCAGTTTGAAAAGATGCTCCGTGTATCTCGGACGAAGCGGGCGTTTACCCTTACCCTCCTCGGTTAGTAGTTGTGTGGTGTTGGGGGACGGATACGTAGCTAGTAGATGAGAATTGGCCAGACCACCACAGCAAGAGTGCTGGCATCTCTTTGGAGCTGATATTGATTTCATTTGTAGTTTTTACACCTTACGTATTTGTAATATTTACCTTTACTTGATTGTTTTTAATTAAATTCTCTTTTTGTTCACAGAGTTGTGGTGTTGGACAAGGGACAGATAGCAGAGTTTGACACACCAGCAAACCTTCTCGCACAGAAAGGAATATTCCACGGCATGGCAAAAGACGCAGGGTTGGTGTGAGCCGTCAGAGCTGTAGAAACACAACGATGCCTTCATCTACAGAGAGACAGTGAATGTATCTATGTTTTGTTACTCACGTGGACGTGTAATTGTTTTTCCTTTTATGCATTCTTGTTGTTTTATATGAACTGCAGTGCTACTGTTAATTTGGCCACCGAATTTTAATGATGAACCAGTCTGTATTTGTACTGTATTATTTAAGTTACTTTTAAGGCTTTCGCAATAGGGAAAAAAAAGAAAAAATGCTGTTTCAAGAATGGTGCCATTCCTCTTTTGTACAGTACATATTTTATTACAAATGTGGAATTATGTTACTTTTATTGTCGAAAGCAATAGCATCAATATAATTTTTTGCTGTCATCAGGAAGTTCCAAAGTTGAGGTTGTGACCAAAATTTTTTGCAGGACAATCAGATTCAGAATGACATGCAGGTCTGAGATGTTGAAATGCTGAAGCTTCAGCACAGAAGCATTAATATTACAGCCATCTTTATTTTAATGTTTCGAGTTAAAGGGATCATATCTATTTCTTCCTTTAGCAGCTACATGTTTACACCTCATATGTTCTAGTCTTGCACTGTTTGCTCCATTTAGATTCAGAAAAAGAACAGCTTTCACTGATTAAGTTGATTAGATTCATGGCAAAATGGATGCTGTGAACATGTGAAAACACATATGAGGTCTATTTTCTGAATAATAATAAAAAAAAAACAGGATTTTCACATTTCATCTGTAAACAAATATATACGTATGTAAGACTATAAAACACTATGGGAGATTTTAATAAACTTGAGAGATATAAATTTACATTTATGGCATTTAAAAACATTTTTTGGGCGGACACACTTAACCAGAGTGACTTACATTTATACAACTGAGCAATTGAGGGTTAAGGGCCCGACAGTGGCAGCTTGGGAGTGCTGGGGCTTGAACTTCTGACCTGGGACCCAGAGCCTTTAACCACTGAGCCACCGCTGTCCTATTCCGGGTGAGTGATCCCGAATATGTTTTCGAATATTAATATGTAATTCACTTTGAGTACAAATCATTTTATAAATTAAAACTTCAGAATCTTTCTCATATTGTGCCTCACTTTTTTTTATTTATTTATCAAGCTTTCCCAAATAGCACACGTATGTTGACACGACACGCGCACTTGTACATCTGACCCTCCAACAACCTAATTGGGACGACAAAGTTGTTTTTAGATTATGAATTTTTTAAATATCACTCTAGAAGGAATTCTGACCAATCTCAGTTGCTCCTTCTGTATCCTGCATGTATCTGCTCACCTTATTTTCTAATGAACTTAGATGGTTCTACTATCAAAAATATAAACCATTTACAAATTTAAACCACAGCAACGCTGATACAAAGCCATTACAGATGATGGAGGAATGTTAATGAACTTGGCCTTTCTTTGCCTCCAAGTTTCAATCCTGACTGCTCACTCCTATGGAGAAGATTTTGTAACAGATAGAAAAGAATCACACTTGAGGATAAAATTGCAGTGCACCAGGGAATTACATTGACTTTGGAACAAAGTCATTTAATTCTAAAAAAAAAAAAAAGGCACTCCTGTGCTAATTATTTTTCAGTGAAGAGATAAAGTGTGTGCCATCTTCTGTACTTCATCACTGCCAATTTGTCCAGGACTGGCCGTCCCAGCGAATTCAGCCCAAGAGCAGACTGTCTGATGCAAAAGAACCCCAAAACTTCATCACTCAGTCTGCTAGTAAGCCTTTTAAACAACTGTTAGTGTCAAAGTGCATGCTTCTACAATCAGAACGAGATTGCACAGGCGCTAGGAAAAAGCCTTTGCAAGACTACAGTTTGCCAATGAGTATATACAGTACTTACTTTGCAAACTGATTTTTAAGTAAATTTTGGCGTGCATACTTAAAATTCTAGTACGCATACTTATTTTTCAAGTATGCATATAAACTTTGTCTAGAATTAATTTGTGTATAACTTTATAAAAATCATACATATTTAGCATACTTATTGTTTAGTATTTGTACATATTTTTTTTACTGATTTGTACTTTCATATTTCTTTGCTTAAAGACTTCTATGTATCAGTAAATTAGGTAAACATTGCTTAGTTAATTAATCCATGTGGTAAGCTAGTTAAACTTTATCTGGCTCGTGCATCTCTGACCTGGATAAATAAATTGGATGAATGAAGTGTTTCAGCACGGTTCAGATGCTCAAACTGACATATAAGGAATAGTAAAAACCTAAGGTTTGATGAATGACTGCAGTGGTTAACTGGACCTCCAGGCAATGTTGTCCACGTGGAATTCATTCAGTGTTACCTCGATGAACTTTCCACAGTGAAAAAACCACGCTCATTTAAAAAACAATTAGTTGAGCTGAGGCACAAATCCCTTTCACTACCACTGCGTGCTACCAGTGCGCTATCCTAAAACACATGCAAAAACTTAAATACTATAGTTATCGTACCTGTAATATGAAACTCGATTATGCTCACTTTATATTTTACATAATCTTGAAATTAGAACCTTGTTTAATTTAGGTTTGCCATAAGTTTTGATCAGAAACAGTATTTTTATGGGAACCACTCGACCACACATTCCGTTTTCATTGTACTGTATTCAGCTACAGTATGTTGTTCCATGCGCCACCTTGTGGTTATTGTGTGAAGCACAACAAATGAAAGAATGTGCTCTGGACAGACGAATCAAAGATTCGGCCTTTGGCCACAGTAACAACAGACATGTTTGTCACAGATCACAGACAGATTTTCAGGAAAAGCACCTCATACCATCTGTGAAGCATGGTGGGGGATATATTATGGTTTGGGGTTGCTTCACCGCCTCAGGGACTGGACAGCATGCATTCATTGATTCAACAATGAATTCTGCATCATATCAAAGAGTGCCTGAAGATAATGTGAGGCCATCTGTCCAAAAGTTGAAGTTGAACCAAAAATTGACCTATCAACAGGATAGTGATGCTAAGCACACTAGCAAATCCACCAAGGAATGTCTCAGAAAGAAGAAATAGAGGGTTGTGGAATAGCCTAGTGAAAGCCCGGATTTGAATCCCATTGAAATGTTGTGCGGGGATTTGAAACGGACAGTACATGCAAGAAAACCCTCAAACATCTTGCAACTGAAAGAATACTGCATGGAAGAGTGGTCAGAAATTCCAGCAAGGTGATGTGAGAGACCAGTGGACAATTATGCAGAACGCCTACAAGAAGTTATTTCTGCTAAAGGAGGCAATACTAGCTTCTGAGGCAGAGGGTGTACTTACTTTTTCAACAGACGAATATCACATCGATTGATATTTCTGTTGAACGATTGACAAAGCTAATTTTCCTTGTTTTCATTGTTCCTTTCCTTTGTTCATGTATATCAACTTCATTAATAGGCACTGTTTCGAAGACGATCAAATGTCTGCTTGTCCTAATATGTCGAAAAAGCCAACAATTTCCATGAGGCGTATTTATTTTTGACTGTATGTGTTCCTGCTGAATAAAAACAAAAGCTGGAACTGAAGGTGTATGTGTATACGTGACAAAGCTGCTGCTATTCTTTCACAGCACAACCATGACTGAGGTTTTGTCTTCGTATACCTCAGTTAGAGAAAGCACTCATTTCATCTGTCAGATGTTAAATTAAATTAATTGCCCGAGTGAATGGCATGCACCGCAGAAATCCTTACGAGTACACCATTTGTTATTTTTTTTACCTCTTAAATCAGGCTAAGTCATGAAACAGCTCTGAATGATAATTCAGCACAATGCCATGTAATTCCTTTTGGGTCCCAAACATTGGCAACGCTACAAGCATAAACTAGAACACTCTAGACAAGACACCTCATGTTCTGTGGTTTGGAGTCAGAAGAATTTAGGTTTGCATGTTTCTCTTTTCCTTCATTTCATAAAACTTGTTGTTCCATCCCATCATATCGTTGACAGATGATGGACACAAAAGCATCAATAGACCCAGATTGCCATGGTGTAAAGGGCCAAACCACATGAAACACAGATGGGTTTGGCCTCTGCCTTGGTCCCACATATATCACTGCAAGCAGCTGGCAGTGTCAGAAGAACAGGGGGGAAGGTATTAAGAAGTTGTGACAAAGCAAGATTTCTCAGAACGAAACAAAGCAGACGTTTGTTATCGGAACAGCATTCCTATGTCTATGCAAACAAGAATCGGTAGACTTTTCAGAACAGGTTTGAATGAAGCCTGGCATGTGATGATGTTTTTTTGTGCACCCAAACCTTCTTAAACATGAAACTGCCTAGGGCTGTCCATGTAGCTGTGAATTATCTGATGAAATCATGCTGAGAAAGTGGGTACAGTCGACGTGCTATGAACATGCTACGTGCTACGTACGATAAACTCTTGGTGCAACAGCATTTGATTTAGACATAAAGTTTTATTTGCTTATCACACAAGGTTCTGTTTTAGGACCTCACACGTAATGCTGAGAAAGTTGAATGCACATTTCCTCCCAGTGCTGTGTGACCGACTGTCTTTTAAATCCCCTTGCGCTCCCAAAGGAATTCTGACCAATCTCATCCACTCCAAAAGGACACCCTTGACCAATCCTGCCTGCTCCCATAGTGATATTTTGCACAGGTAAGCTATCTGCCACATCTAATACTCTCTAATGTTAATCAATGAGGACTTTCTTTGTCCTGCAGGCTTCATATCTGACTACCCACAATAAAAAAAAAAAAGTAAAAACACACACTCCGACAACTTTTCTTGTGTCCTGCCTGATACCAGTCACCGTGCACACCTGCTATTCCTTCTCCTAAATTCTGATAGAAAGGAATGCTTATATTAGATATATTAGATGCGATTCTAGTAGCGCATGCTGAATGAGTGCAGCGAGGATTGAACGCTAGGCGCCATGTAATTGCAACACTTACGTGACATGTCTGGTATGAATTCAGGGTAAGACATATGCTGACCCTACATGACACTGAGAAACTAGTGCATGCTTTTGAACCTCCTGATAGGAGCATCGTTGCTGGCTGGCTGCCCTGCTGTCTCTTCATATAAGCTTCAGATTCTATGTTCAGAATACAGGAGCCCACATCCTTACCAGGAAAAGAAAGTCAGGAAGAAAAGAAACTACCCCATACTTACTCAACACCGGTTGCCTGTTAAATTCTGCACACACCGAAGGTCTGTCTAAATGGTTTAGATCCATTCTGGATGTTAATGGTTTAGCTCAGACATAGCTTGCTGATCTCCTGAAACAGTTTAACCCATCACAATCATTTTGTTAAGCTTACGCCGGCCTGCTGTTAATCTCGAGGATTACGTGCAGCCTAGCTGGTAGAGGGTTGTTGTTTTTTTCCAAACGTCACCCAAAAAGTGGTACTTAAGAGCACAAACTCTATAGCCGCAGTTAAATCCTGATTAAAAATGTATTCGTTTAACTTGGCCTACTCATATTTCTTTGGACTTGCTAAATATACCTGTCATGCTTTTTAGTAAGTTTATATACAACATTTATAGTTTATAGGTGATTACAGAAGTGATTGTAGGTTCCTTAATTGTACCTTAGTACAGTACATCTTAGTACCTTAGTGCTGAATCTATTTTATGAGTATACTCTGAGTTACTCAAAGTAAAAAGGCTGTATAAATAACGATTATCCCTGTTTGAGCTTTCAAAGGATAATCAGCCAACTCCTGCATACCCGCTTTTCGCCCCAGGTTGCATCAGTCAGAATTGACAACAGTTTATAAATTCTCGTGCGAAAATGAAACCTTTCACTCAACACGTTGTGAATGCATTGCTGCCACAAAGGGCAGATAAGGTGAGCTGTCTCCTGGAATCAGAAGTGTGAAAGAATGAGACATACAAAACTTCTCTTTATGTAATCAATCATAAAAGGAGATGCCTCGCGTTCTGTGTCTCTATACGCCAGCAATTTACACACATTCCCAATAAAGATTTTTATCCCTGCCTGAGGGTGCACTGTCCTCATCTTGGGAATTCTCCAGACTGAAAAGGCTGAATATAACCCTCTATTATTGTATAAAACAGGAGAGACATTTACCATATTTTTCAGACTACAAAGTACATTTTGTTGTTCTCAATGGGTTATGAGTTATGGTAGTTTGCATAGGGTGAATTACTAGAGCAGTATTTGTTGTCACAAATCTTAAAATGGATCACGGGTTGTTGTTTTTTTTAAATACATAAATATAACCATTAAAACAGATACACATCCTTATTCACTTGCAAATAACGATTCATTATTACAACTTAATTGAATGAATAGTTTTTTTTTTGTTGTTGTTTTTTTTAAAGTTCATAAAGTCATGTTCACCTTCACACTATGTGTGTGAGCTCTAGATATGAGATAATGAGATAAGCATCTTGCAGGGGTTCCAAAGACATTGTATAGATCATCTTAGCAAAGCAATGAAATATGCTAACAGTGCTAAATGGACAAACTAAGCACTTTTACATTAAGGTAAATGCAAGTCCGTTGTAAAAGTTTGCTGATTCAAAGTTTTATTATCAGTATTATCTACTGATCCTATCATTCTAAATCAGATTAGTCTTAAATTATTTCAAACATCATGTATTTTGTTCAGGAATCATCAATATTATTAAGCTACACTGCTGCAACATAATCTGGAATCTGCCTTTGTCCTCATTTGACACCCTCGATGTGTAGTGTACAAGTTGTTTTGCTCTGCGAGGGTATATGAGGACATCGAGTTTCCAGTAATTATAAAAAATCTCCTCCTTGATTTGCTCACCAGAAACTTAATCCAAGGCACAAAAACAAGCACAGTAAAAGTGAACCTATTAAGTGCTGGGAGGGGTACCAGGAACTGGAACCCCCCAGGAGCACCTTCCACCCTAACTACTTTGAAGTTCATTAGTAAAGATTTATTTAGAAAAATGTGGATTCCATCATACACGGGGGTTTTGTAGCAACAATTTTACGCCAACAGCTTTTTTTTTTTTTTTATGTTACTCGGGCTACAGTCATAAGAAAGTGATTAAATTTGTGTGATCTAAAAGCTCTGCTGACTGTAAGCTGCGAAACTATGCATAAAAATATATACGCGCTGAGCCACATCAAAGAATGAGACCAATCAAAGTCTCAGTCTCAAGCTGCCTACAAAATACTAATGACACCATACTGTAGATTCATTTAGCCTGTGTAACGTTTTTAAATTGAAATGGTTTGCCTTTAATTAAATGACATGTCTCTCATTTCATCGCCAGAGAAAGCATTTACTTGAATATAAATCGTGTTTAATTCTGCTCCCACTGAAGTAGCTAGGGTGAGGTTTAAGTACAGCTCATGGTTATGATTTAAGATTTTGTTTAGCACAGTGAATATATATATATATATATATATATATATATATATATATATATATATATATATATATATTTTTTTTTTTTTTAAATTTAGCTACAAACAACTCAGTTTTGGTAGCTAAAATAATTGTTGGCCCCCTTCATGGCAAATACATACAATGATTGTTGAGCTTAAAAATGAAGGCTTGATGTACACTCACTGCCTGCTGTCCAATTAGGAACACCTGTAATCCAGCACATTCATCCAGTTATCCAATCAGCCAATCATGTGGCAGCAGGGCAATGTATAAAATCATGCAGAGACAAATCAAGAGTTTGAGTTAATGTTCACATCAGACATCAGAATGGGAAACAATCAGTTTGACTATGGCATAGTTTTTGGTGCAAGATGGACTTATTTGAGTATTTCAAAAACTGCCGATCTCCTTTATTTCTGCTGATAGCCGTTTCCACTTTTTTCCGAAAATCGGCACAACGGTCTCTAGCGTTTAAACAGAATGTTTCAAAAAAACAAACAAACAAACAAACAAAAAAACATTCAGTGAGCAGCAGTTCTTTGGGCTGAAATGCTTTGATGATTAGAGAGGTCAGAGGAAAATGCCCAGACTGTTTTGAGCTGACAGGAAGGCCCGGGTAACTCAAATATCCATGCTTTACAACCATGAAGAGCAGAAAAGCTTATCAGAATGCACAGCACATGTCACTGAGGCAGATAGGCTGCAACAGCAGAAGACCACACCACATTAGCTTCCACTTCAGTCAGCCAAGAACAGGAATCTGAGGCTACAGTGGGGTTTCCCAGTATAACACACACTTTATGTGGTTAGTCTCAGAGTCTATCTGCATCTGTGGTGATTTTCTGTTGAATAAATAACTGAAAAAGACCGTTTCCCTTGTGGGTTTGTTCAAGTTGATCAACTTCATTACATTTACATTTATTCATTTAGCAGACACTTTTCCCCAGACTGACTTACAAATGAGGAAATACAAGCAGAGCGATATATCAAGTGGAGAACACTACACGTAGTGCTACCATACAAGATTTATAATTGAGTTCTAGAGAAGCAAAGTGTGCAGGGTAGAGGTGTAAGTTTTTAAAAATTTTTTAAATAATGTGGGTTTGGCGTTTAAGGGTTAGTTAAGTGTTTTTGAAGATGGTGAGAGATTCTGTGGTCCGGATTGAGGTTGGAAGTTCATTCCACAACTGAGGGACAGTTAGTGTGAAGGTTCTGTAAAGGGACCTTGAGCCACGCTGAGTAGGTACTACAAAGCGTTGGTCATTGATCGATCGCAGATTGCGTGAAGGAACGTAAGCCTTCAGGAGAGTGTTGAGGTAGGGGGTGATCCAGACAAGGTCTTGTACATGAGCATCAAGACCTTGAATTTGATACGGGCGGCTACAGGAAGCCAGTGGAGGGAGATGAAGAGGGGTGTTCCATGGGGTGTACTTATTCTTTCACATGACTGTATGTGTGGGTCATTATTTTGATCCGACTATGGTCACGTCTTAACATTCTGGCAGAGGCAATTATACCCCACACTGCACCATGCTCCCTCTGAACCTCTAGCACTGCTTCAATTGTCCCACCATCTCTCAGGGTACAGGGAAGTCATGCGTCAAGACTCTTCTCTGTTCTGGCACCTACTGTATGGGGTGGACTGAACCTCCCCTAGATGTCCAAACAGCTGATTCACTGGCAGTCTTTAAACTACATCCAAAGACCTACCTCTTCATAAAGTATTTATATTTGCACTTTAAAAACATGTGTAGTCTGTGTGCTTTTCTTACTATATTACCTCCAAAAAGAGTTTTTTAGACTGGCGGTATTCTTAGTCCGTGACCTAATGAACCAGTATCAGGACGTATTTATTGATAGAGACTTCAAAGCACTCTGGATAAAGGCATCTGCCAAATTCCGTAAATGTAAATGCGATTGGTTATTAGGCAAAAACATTCATACCATCAATCTCACAGGAATGTCTGGACTCTTCTCTGAAAAAATCCATTAAAGCACCAATGCTCTTCTACCAAAATTTACGGCGGCCATAGGGGCTTTTCTTTGTATGAAATTGTAATTTATTGCAATCATCCTGTGTCCGAAATGATTTTTCAATCTGACCACAGCACATTATTCCAAATGTAGATCCAATAACGGTCAAGATTAGCTTTTTTGGTTCATTTATTAAAAGCAGTTTAAAACAGCTTTCTATTAAAAAAAAATAAAATAATAATAATTACGTCACATTCTCTCTGCTCCATAACAGAAATCAATTTATGCTTTACTCTGAAATCTATTATGAGGAATTCATCTACACATAAATCTAACGCTTGCATTCAAGAAAAACCATTTCAATTCTACTGAAACTGAAAATGTACATGTGTTACCTTATTGTTAAGTTGTGTTGAACAAAACTATTTATGTTACATTCTGCTTTAAATTCAGTTCCCTGACATTATGGTGTACATGGTCTATTGGTAAATAAGATGAATATGTGTCAATGTATAATTGACAGTTTGATTCCAGGTGTTGGGACTGTTTTAGTGTGGCACTGATAAGTTAATTCCAGAACACAACCATGCTGTTTCATAGGGGAGAGCGGGGTCTGTTGTAACATCTGCCATATTTTGGGAAATCTTAAATTCCAAAATTTTAATTAAAATTTTAATTTTTCTAAAGCACTGGGTTTTAAAAAAATTATTATTATTATTATTTTTACACATGATAGGTACATAACTATTACTATTAAACAAATGCAATTTTAATGTTAACAAAGTATATGAAATTAATTCAGGACCAAATAAGGAATAAAAATCTTTAAAATACTTTAACATGGTGTGGGGTCAATTGTTGTCAGTTGACCAATTGTCAATTGCATCTCAGTTCATAACCATCAGACCCATAATTGGGCCTTCCCCAAACCTTTGGGTAGAATTGGCATATTAACTTTGCAGGGCTTTCTCACCTAACCTCACTAATGCTCTTGTAGCTGAAAGTGCACAAGAGCTACATTCCAAAAATCTAGTGGAAGACCTTCCTTGAGGAACAAGGAGACAGATTCCATGTTAATGGCCATGGCTTTGGAACAGGATGTTCAACAAGCACATATGGGTGTGATGGTCAAGTGTCCACATACTTTTGGCCATATTGTGCATTTTCATGTTCCATCCATTTTCCATACTGCTTATCCTACATATGGTCATGGGGAACCTGGAGCCTTGTGCCCAGAGTTCCCATCACTGGGCACAATCTCACACACTACGGAATATTTGGAAACGCCAATCAGCCTACATTGAATCTCTTTGGACTGGGGGAGGAAACTGGCGTACCCAGAGGAAACCCCCGAAACACGGGGAGAACATGCAAACTCTGCGCACACAGGGCAGAGGCAGGATTCGAACCCTCAACCCTGGAGATGCGAGGCAAATGTGCTAACCACTAAGCTTCCATGCCCGCAGTTAAAATGTTCAAACATTTGTTAAAACGTTAATAACACAGATCACACATTCATCCATATGCCAGGGTTTTCCAGGATAGAACCCATTTCTCTTTTGTTACTTTCTTTTTGTACTCTGTGACAAGTAACCCACACTGGCAACCATGTTGAAATATGATATGCTAGCAAATCAGCTTAGCATCCTCAATCATCAAGCATGTTAAAGTCAAATAGATACTTAGCCTATTTTGGTTTAATTTGCATATAAAAATGAACACATAATCCAAGTTACCAAGTGGCAGAACAGAAAAGCGTTTTTCCCTTTCATCAAGAGATCGTGAATTCAAATCCTGACAATTCAAGAACCATCTGTGGTCGGGAGTATACGACTGCAATTGGCCATGTATGTCGGAGAGGTCAGTTGGCGAGTTTCTACCAAGAACTCTTCTTCTACCAAGTGTTCAGCTAATCTGTGGTGAGCAGATGTTTAAAGAGGTGGTTACCTTCACATGTATCAGAGGAAGCACATGCTAACTTTCACTCTCCCTGGTTGGTAGCTGTTATGTCATACAGTAGGTGAGAGCTAGCTAGTGGGTAGGAACTGGCCAAAATGGGAGAAAAGGGGTTAAATTTATTATTATTATTATTATTATTATTATTATTATTATTATTATTATTGAAAACATTCTCCCAATGAGGACAACAAATTTTGTGTTCAAGTTGATGTTTTTTGCCAATATTTGCAGACACGCAGAAGATGCTAACAAGCATGTTCAGAGTGAGCGTCACCTTGTTGCTGATTGGAGCAATTGATAGTTACACCCCGGTTACAACTGACCCCGCTCTCCCCTAATACCCTGTTCTTATTGTGAACACAATCTATAGACTCTCAGCTTACGTTTTCTACTTTTTCCTTCTTTTATTTATTTATTTATTTGTTTGTTTGTTTGTTTGTTTGTTTGTTTGTTTATTTTGCCCCACCAAGACACTCACCTAATCAATCGAACCGAACAGTTACAGACCAGAGCTATGAAACCCCAAACCACCTATTTGAAGTGCAAGCTAACAGTTAGGAAAACATTACTCTTGCCAGACTCGGAGCTGTAGTAGGCGCATGACTTTGACACATCTCAGGTTTGCCTCTGAAGGGTTAACACGGGCTCCAGGCGTTTCTCACGCAGGCAGGTATCCCAGTACCAACCCCAACTTTAGGACAGATGTTTTTTAAAGCCTCTATAATAAACCTCGGAGCCATTCATAACTGTCATGTGCGCGTAACGGTGAGATCCTGTGGTCAGAGGAAATCAGCATCGGCTCCACTCGGTATTACAATAGGGTATAAATACAGGGACCTCAAACTTCCTTCTCTACACGCTTCGATCGATCAGATCTTTCTGCGTTCAGCCGGGTTTTGACTGGAATATTTGGCACCGCTGAATGTGCCGGTGTATTGTTTTGGGGTTGTTGTTGTGGTTTTTTTTTTTAAATAACTAAACGCGCGCAAAGATGACAGAAATCCCAGCTCTTCATGTCCCGAGAATAAGTATCTCCTATAAAACGATGCGTCTCTGGATATGGTTGTTTTTGGCCGGGGAGTTGGTAATGTTACGCGTGAGAGGCATGGCATTGCAGAAAGCTGCGTACTCGCACCCGGGTCTCTGTCCTAACGATGTGAACCCCAACCTGTGGGTGGACGCAATGAGCACCTGCACCCGGGAGTGCGAGTCCGACCAGGTGAGCGCTTCTCCATTCTTTGTTCCATTGTAGAAAACAACAACAACAACAAAAACTTACAACCGAGGGCTTCCCTTTAAGAAAGGGATCTATGAAAACTTTTAGAAACCTCTGGAACCATTAACCATCCAAAGAACCATTGAAGAACCCAAGAAGTGCAAGAAGTTCTAAAACAATTTCAGTTGAACAGTTTATAGCCTACAAACAGATCCAAACTGCAGACTCACTCTCAGATAAAACTATATATATATATATATATATATATATATATATATATATATATATATATATATATATATATATATATATATATATTTCAAGGGTTCTTTCTAGATAATTAGTTTCCTATCTGGAAACCTCTCAAATAAGAAATCACTCATAGAACCATAGAAGTGTTCCCTCAGAGGGTTCTATGTCTTTTTTCTAATAATATACTTAATTAATTAATAAATGTAATGATGATAGGTACTCTAAATTGTCCCCTAAGTGTGAATGTGTATGCATGCGGTGACCTGGATACACTGGTGTCCCATCCTGGGTGTATTCCTGCCTTGAACCCAGATCCACCCCAACCCTGACCAGTACTGAAGATGAATGTATTAACTAATAAATGAATAAATGTAACAGAGTTATTGAAATACAATGACTGAAAGTGCGTAGAAAGAACATGATAACAACAACAACGATGATGATAATAATAATGGGATAAACAGAATGAAATAAACAAAGAAAATATTGCAAAAGTGAATTATTAAAAAAACTCAGTGTCTGGTTATGCTCTCTGTTTAGGAATGTGAGACATTTGAAAAGTGCTGCGCAAATGTTTGTGGGAGCAGGAGCTGTGTGGCAGCCCGCTACGTGGATGCGTCAGTGAAGACGGGAGCTGATGGCATAACCAAAGAGGCAACCTGCGACAAGTTCATGTGCACTCAGCAGGGCTCCGAGTGCCACGTCTGGAATGGGCAGCCCACATGCAAGTGCAGAGATCGCTGTGAGAAGGAGCCGCATTTCACCTGTGCTTCTGACGGGATGACCTACTATAACAAGTGCTACATGGATGCTGAAGCTTGCTCCAAAGGTATCTCCCTGTCTGTCGTGACCTGCAGGTCCCACCCTGTAAACACAAGTCCTCTACCTCCAGGAACCACCGCCCTCCCAACGACCACCCTACTGCTCACCACTACATTAAATGTGCAGCCCCCAGTCATAACTGGGAGCCCAATGGAACAGTCTGTGTTTGTGGGCGATACAGCCAGCTTCCTGTGTGAAGTGACTGGCTGGCCAAAACCTGAGATCACCTGGGAGAAGCAACTGGAGGGAAAAGAAAACATTGTTATGAAACCCAATCACGTGCTGGGAAATGTAGTTGTCACTAATATTGGACAGCTCGTGATTTACAGCGCCCAGCTAGAAGATATAGGTGTCTACACCTGCACAGCCACAAACTCAGGTGGTTCTATCCAAGCCCATTTCCCACTCTCTGTGATACAGAGAGTCCCAATTGAGAAAGAGAAGCCAAAGAACCTGTCTCCTTTCCCTGCTGAGGAATGCATGAAGGAGCCAGACACTGGTGACTGTGGTGGGCAGAAGCTGAGTTGGTACTATGACAGCAAGAGGAACAGCTGCTTCATATTCACCTACGGTAACTGCAATCAGAACCAGAACCACTTTGACAGCTTCGACTCCTGCATGCTGTCCTGCCAGGCTGAACTGCCCACCCCATGTGGTCTTCCAAGCCTGCAGGGCCCCTGTAAATTCTATAAGCCACGCTGGGCCTACAGCAACACCCTCAAACAGTGCCAGCCCTTCATTTACGGGGGTTGTGGAGGCAATGACAACAACTTTGAAACAAAAGAGGCATGCGAGGACTTGTGCCCATATCCAAAGAACCACCGCTGCAAGCCATGCAAATCACAACACAAGATCGTGTCCAGTTTTTGCAAGAGTGACTTTGTGATATTGGGCCGCATGACAGAGCTGACAGAAGAGGAAGGCTCGGGCCGGGCGCAGATCAACATCGATGAGATCCTTAAGGATGAGAAGATGGGGCTTAAGTTCCTGCAGAATGAACCCTTGGAGGTGACATTGCAGAACATGGACTGGAACTGCCCGTGTCCCAATGTCACTACCTCGGATGGTCAGATCATCATCATGGGTGATGTGCACAACGGAATGGCCGTGCTCCAGCCAGACAGCTTCGTCAGCCAGTTCAGTGTGCGACGGCTCCGCAGGCTGCGCGAAGTGATCAATAAAAACACATGTGAAATTCTGAAAGAGTTCAGGGAATAGGGCAGTGCTCTTAGCCCAAGATGACTGCTATTCTTTTGAAAATTCAAATGGCCAATGACATTTATCAATGTAAGAACTATGCACAGTGATGTTGGATAAAATGGAGGAACTGTAAAAGTTCCACAATCATATTTTTTGTATTTCTGGTTTTAAATCATTTTCCTTCTTGTACTTATATTTAACTTACTGTACTGTTGATTTAGTTTTCTTTCCCTTTAAAAAAAAAAAAAAAAAAAAAATCTGTTTATTATATACAATACTCTTGTATATGAGTAGTGAGTCGTCTAACATCCACAAAATTCCAGGCCAGTTAAGATGTTTGCTTTGACAAGGTTGTATATACAGTATGAGACACAGCTGTTCACCCATGAGACAGTGTCAACTTTCAACGTCTTCATAGGAAACCTGCTAAAATGCCTCTTGGGTTAAAGTGAAAGAACACATTTGTAGGCATAGGAAGCATTAATCAGACCCATCTGCTGGGCCAAATCCCAGCACACACTATTCCCTTACTTCAAAGGAAATTCATGCCTACCTTATAAATTCAAGGTGGTTCATTCAAGGAATCTGATGAGTAATTTCTTATCTGATGCTCTATTATTTTATTACTGGAGCTTAATGACATGTCTCAAGAAAACTGTTGTAATATACTGTAGAAAGCACATGGATAAGTTGTATAATATTTACTCTGAAGTTCTGTTTTAAGGCTTGTTAAAGCAGATATATCTGTATTCTATCCTGCTCACATTTCTGTTACGATGAACGTTTGATGTACAGCTAGATATTTTAACAAGGACAATTGTGAAGTGATTTTGTTTTCCATTATTTATTTTAATGTATTTTGTTCCCATCTAACATTATCATTTGGTGTAAGCATGTCCATATTTTTTTTTTTTTAATAATTTGGATTCATATTTGTAAAGATGTCAAAATGTCACTGAATAAATAAATAAGTCTTATTGTCTGACTATCATCATCATTTTTTGCCACAGTATGCATTACTGCATTTCAAAACAAATGGCAAGTACGGTGGATATAAAAAAAATAATCAAATAAAAAAAAAGTCTACACACCCCTGTTAAAATGGTAGGGTTTTCCCTGATAAAAATAAATAAATAAATAAATGTAACCAACCAATCAGAATTTTTCCCACCCTCAATGTGAAATTACAACGCATCAAAATGAAGTGAAAAACAATCAGAAACATTTTAGGGGAAAAATAGAAAAAATAAAAAAGTTGCAATAACCTAGTTGCATAAGTGGGCACACCCTTTTATAATATGGGATGTGGTTGTGTTCAGAGTGAACCAATCACATTCAAACTCATGTTCAAGAGTAATTATCATACAAATGTCACCAATGAAATTATTCTGATTAACCACAAATAAAGACCAGCTGTTTCTGTAGGATTTTCTTGGCATCTACTTGCTTTTATCTGACAGCTGTCTCACTGTCGAAAGGAATCGATCAGGAGAAGGGTACAAAAAAAATTTCCAAAATATTAGCTGTACCATGGATCACCGTCAAGGCCATCATCGTCAAGTGGAGAAAATGGAACACCACAGTGACATGACCAAGAACAGGACATACATCCAAAATCTACAACAGGACAAGACAAAACTTACCAAAGAGGCTGCTAAGAGACCAACAGCAACATTAATAAATCTGCAGGAATATCTGACGAGTACTGATTACTCTCTGCATGTGACAATAATCTCTCATAATATTCACATATTCGGGCTATGGGGTAGACTGGATAGATGGAAGCCCTTTCTCTCGAAAAACATCCAACCCAAAAACATTTGGCAAAAAGTATTATGCTCTGATGAGAGCAATTCCAAAAGGTATAATAATTCCATAATTCCAAAAGGTATGTTTGGCGCAATAAAAGCACATCAACAAAAGAACACTATACCCATGGTTTAGCATGCTGATGGCAGCGTCATGCTATAGGGCTGTTTTTCTTCAGCCAGAAATGCGGGTTTTATCAAGGTCGAGGGAATCTTGAATAGCTACAAACACCAGCTAGAAAAATAGCTTGAAAATGTCTGCCACTATGCTGAAGATGAGATGGAATTTCACTTTTCAGCATGACAATGACCGAAAGCATACATCCAAATCAACAAAGGAATGGCTTGAATGACTCAGCCAGAGCCCAGATCTGAATCTGAACTAAAAATCTACGGGTCGACCCGAAGCGGGACGTGAACAGGAGATGCCCTTACAATTTGACAGATCTAGAATGTTTTAGCAAGAATGAGTGGGGAAATATTGCCGTGTCAAGATGTTCCATGCTGATCTAATTCTTACACAAATCGACTGAGCGGTGTAACAAAATCAAAAGATGCTTTAACAAAGTATTAGCTTAGGCGGGCGTACACTTATGCAACTAGCTTGTTATAAGTTTTTTTATTATTATTATTTGTCTTTATTTGCCCTAAAAAAAAAAAAAAAAATCTGATTGTTTTTCACTTTATTTGTATACTTTGCAATTGCAAATTAAATGTGAGAAAGAGATCTGACATGATTTAATCTTAGTGTCATTCTTTTCCTTCACAAAAAGCAGCCATTTTAACAGGGGTGTGTAGACTTTTTAATATCCATTGTTAGATGTATTAATTCAAATAAATCTCTAAGTGATGCTAGAAAATGTCTCGATGCCTTAGCCATGTAAATGCCTAGGGAAATGACTAAATAATGACTTTGGTTGCATTTTCGATTATCGTGATATTTTTAGTATCGTTTGTTACTTTCTTATATGGTATCAATCCATAGTGGGGCCCCTTTGCTTAATTCCACCAGATCACCACCCATACATCCCAACTGGATGGTCATGCTGGGGAGGCTTAAATAGGGGGAGGTGGGATATGAAGCATGTTTGGATATGAGGTTTGGGAGATCGAACATCCCACCAGCTGGTTTCCGTATAGTTTTCAAGGGTGGGCTTCAAAAGGCAGCTACTGCAGGTGGTGGAAAGCAAATCTGTGACCTTACAGCAAGGAGTGGCAGAAAAGAGAAAACATGGCAAAGCAAGAATTTCATTCTTTCAGATGATGAATTCTAGGTACAAAGAAAGGTTAAAGGAATGCCTTTATCTAGTGCATGCTGTGTGATATTAGGAATAAACAGACCTCCTAATTCCTAGTAAGTAACTGGAAAAATGAGGTCGACTGGGTCAGTACAACATTGTAGAGTTAAACGGACTGGGGAATACCATCATCCAACTAAATACAACATGTTTGCTTCCTATTCTACTTGAAACTCTCCAATATCGTTAAGCTGAAATGATTCATTATACCAACAAATCCTGCTGGCATCATAAAATTAAATTTACAGCCGTCTGTGTGCCTTGCCAGCTCTGCTTTATGGGAGCCAGAAGTACTTCTCTTGTGATCTGCCGAGTGCAAGTAAGGTTATGTAAACCTTGTTCTAAGGATTAAGCTTGGCAGTTCCTGTCCACCAATTTCTGTTCCTCCCATTTAGCCCACACAGACACCAGAGGACACAGGCAGTCCAGAACAGATATGTCTTTCTTTTACATAGAATGATGAAGCCTTTATGCTCTGAGTGTGTGTGTGTGTGTGTGTGTGTGTGTGTGTGTGTGTGTGTGTGTGTGTGTGTGTGTGTGTGTGTGTGTGTGTGTGTGTGTGTGTGTTCGAGAGAGAGAGAGAGAGAGAGAGAGAGAGAGAGAAGGAAAATGAGTCAGAAAATCCTATGTAATATTAAAATGACCATACGTATTTATATGTTAATGCTATATAGGGTAGATAATTTTTTAATATATAGTGTATTTTGTGTTATTATTTGTAAGGAAAGCTTTTTGACATATTTTCCATTGATGTCAGTAAAAAAAAAAAAGAGTTGTTTGCTCATTAAGAGTTGTTTGCTCTTTCATGATTCTGTACAAAATCATCCATGGTTTTATTGCTGATCCAGGGGGGGGGGGGGGGGTTGTGTGAAGTATTGGTGTGATGTGTTGGTGTAAAGTGTTGGTGTTAAGTGTTGGTGTGAAGTGTTGGTGTAAAGTGTTGGTGTAAAGTGTTGGTGTTAAGTGTTAAGTGTTAAGTGTTAAGTGTTGGTGTAAAGTGTAGGTGTAAAGTGTTGGTGTTAAGTGTTAAGTGTTGGTGTAAAGTGTAGGTGTAAAGTGTTGGTGTTAAGTGTTAAGTGTTGGTGTTAAGTGTTAAGTGTTGGTGTAAAGTGTTGATGTAAAGTGTTGGTGTGAAGTGTTGGTGTTAAGTGTTGGTGTTAAGTGTTAATTGTTGATGTAAAGTGTAGGTGTAAAGTGTTGGTGTTAAGTGTTAAGTGTTGGTGTTAAGTGTTAAGTGTTGGTGTTAAGTGTTAAGTGTTGGTGTAAAGTGTTGATGTAAAGTGTTGGTGTTAAGTGTTGGTGTTAAGTGTTAAGTGTTGGTGTAAAGTGTTGGTGTAAAGTGTAGGTGTAAAGTGTTGGTGTTAAGTGTTAAGTGTTGGTATTAAGTGTTAAGTGTTGGTGTAAAGTGTTGGTGTAAAGTGTAGGTGTAAAGTGTTGGTGTTAAGTGTTAAGTGTTGGTATTAAGTGTTAAGTGTTGGTGTTAAGTGTTGGTGTAAAGTGTTGATGTAAAGTGTTGGTGTTAAGTGTTGGTGTAAAGTGTAGGTGTAAAGTGTTGGTGTTAAGTGTTGGTGTAAAGTGTTGATGTAAAGTGTTGGTGTTAAGTGTTGGTGTTAAGTGTTAATTGTTGGTGTAAAGTGTTGGTGTAAAGTGTTAGTGTAAAGTGTTGGTGTTACGTGTTGGTGTTAAGTGTTGGTGTTAAGTGTTAATTGTTGGTGTAAAGTGTTGGTGTAAAGTGTTGGTGTAAAGTGTTGGTGTAAAGTGTTGGTGTTAAGTGTTGGTGTTAAGTGTTACGTGTTGGTGTTAAGTGTTGGTGTTAAGTGTTGGTGTTAAGTGTTGGTGTAAAGTGTTGGTGTTAAGTGTTAAGTGTTTGTGTACAGTGTTAGTGTAAAACAAGTCTCTACATTTTCAACAGTTGCATAAATTAGTGATCTACTATGAACGATGAAGTTCTCATTAGTCTTTCCTGCACAGGCCAGGAGAAAAACTAACAGTGATGATACAACTGCTGAAAACTTATTTCCATAACTAAAAATGATTCATTGTGTATGGTTCTGTGAATACTTAAAAGAGGGTGTGTTATCTGCAAACCATGATGAGTGCACTCTTAATAATAAAGGGCTCTTCAAGGATTCTTCGCTTTCAAAGAATCCTTAATAATTCTAGATGTAGCTCTTTTTTTCCCCTCCTAAGGGCTGGCTACTCTGCAATAAAAAAGTATTTGCATTGCAACACAGAGAAAGGGGTTATGGGTATGCATGGTGCATAGAGGCCAATTGATGGAATGACAAACAGTCAAAACGGACAAAAAAAAACAACCATGCTGTGAGTATCAACGGTGCTGTGCATCAAGTAGCCTTCAGATGAACGCTGATTGGTTGAGCCTGGGAGGCTTGGCCAGGATTAAGAATGTATCAAATAAAATCTGTATCCAAATCTCACAATAGCACTGCTATGGTTTAGCTATAGCTGTTTAAGAATTTTGACCCCTTGCTACAACGTTACAAGAGATACCTGAAAACATGAACTTTTTCAGCTGAAGTAGAAGTCAGATAAAACGTAAATAAATAATTTAAAAAAAAAGCCCATCTACTGAAAGGGAAAGTTAGCTGCATGTAAAAGACATACAGCATTGTTTTAGTAGCAGTTACTTTCGTATCACGTCAACTATATCTAGGGGAACTCGGAATTCTTGAATATATTCTTTCAGTGGGCTAATGTAGGGTAGACTCATTTGTGTTGGTTTTTTGTTTTGTTTTAAATATATAGTGTATTTTGTGTTCTTATTTATAAGGAAAGCTATTTGATTTGTTTGATATTTTCCATTAATGTCAGTAAAAAGAAAAGTGTAAACTAATTTTAATACTTTACTAACAGTATATATTTTTCACTACAGTTTATTATGTGCAGCATAATATTGCCCGGGTCATAACACCTACCTGCCCCCAGAGGTCCCCCTCTCCTGAGTATTGAACTACCTCACAAGCCTTTCCTGAGTACACAGAATATAAAAGCAAACTCAAACTAACAGTATTGGACTGCTGACTAATAATCCTACAGCACATGGATCCTCAAACCTCTCTTGAGTCTTGTGTGTTACAGATATACATGAACCGGACTGCAGGCAGGATATGCACTCATGTTCATTTTGTAAGAAGTAAATGTATAGATATTATATACTTATTACTGGTTGCTTATACATCCAAACATTTCTAGAGATTGCAGTTAAGTATCAGTTCAACCACTAATATTTTATCACTGATGCGGTTAGCATGGAGCTGGCCTGATCCTCAACATACACTTGGGTTTTTGTGGTAAAATTGTTTTCTTTTCTCTGCCTGCTAGGATTTTCTTGTTAGCAGCGTTTGCACATTAGAGAGACCTCAATTCATACATCTTCCAAGAATTTCAACTGACTCAGGCTTTGGACTCACATCCTCTCGTGCTGAGTAATCGTTTCTTTGGAACTTATACCATTTCAATTTAAAATCAAAGCGGATTATTGCAGTTGCATTTAGGGGTTATAGCAATACCCGTACATTATGCCATGTTTTACTGCTTTCTAACTATTTAACAGAGTTTAAAATTGACACTCAGGGTGAGTTTGACCCACAAGGTGTCAGCATTGCCCAAGCCGTGTTTCTGTGACCCAACAATGTCTTCAGTTACCAAAGTATTCATTTCAGAAACTACAATCTCTCCAAAGCCTGCATAAATATATGGCGTATGACTTATTTTTAATAACAAATTGTGGCATAATTGATAATTGGGTCTTCTTGTTTGATCATTTAAACCGAACACCTCAGTAGACCTAATTAAAAAGCACTGATGACTATAAACCCGGACCAACTTCATGGTCATGTGCCTTAAAGTTTATAACAGCAAGCACATTAAATTTCACGCAGGAAGAAAATAGGTTCTAAGGGCAAATGTGCTTGTCATATGTTCTGATATATAATCTAAGAGCTATATCTATCAGAAATACAGCATATGATTAGAATCTTCTTCTTCTTCTTCTTCTAATGTTTTACCATTGGGTGGAGCTGCTGTTCTCTTTGGTGAAGCAGCAAACCTATTTATTTTCCAGCTTTATTAGCCTGACGTCAACAAAGTACAGCAGTGTGTGTGTGTGTGTGTGTGTGTGTGTGTGTGTGTATTTCAGGGACATCACTCACACTCGCCATGGTCAAAAATAGAGCGCGTCCAAGCGGACTGATGCCTCCTCTCGGGAGCAGCTTTCGTGATTACATTAGTAATCATCGCAATTATTGCATTTGCTCGATCAATTTGCTCTCTGTGTAATGTGCAGTAAAATTGTTCCAAAACAAAATGCAAAATGTACAACCATTTTGACCTTTCACCAATTTCACAATCCAAACGGGATATATTTAGATGGAGAGGCCGGATTTGTTCTGATTTGCAGAAGGCCTAACCACAGCAAGCGAATCACTGATGCATTATGGGGAAACCTGACCCCGGATCAGCTGTAAAAGAACCACTCATGTGTTCAAGGCAAACGACGGTAAATGTTTCCAGATCCGCCGTTTTACATACATCATACATACACTGATCAGCCATAACATTAAAACAACTGAGAGGTGAAGTGAATAACGCTGATTATCACGTTACAGTGGCACCTGTAAAGAGGCGGGATAGATTAGGCAGCAAGTGAACAGTCAGTTCTCGAAGTTGATGTGTTGGAAGTAGAAAAAATGGG
Organism: Ictalurus punctatus; assembly: GCF_001660625.3. Lineage (NCBI taxonomy): Eukaryota > Metazoa > Chordata > Actinopteri > Siluriformes > Ictaluridae > Ictalurus > Ictalurus punctatus. Next base: position 10,190,033 of record NC_030428.2, on the reverse strand, counting down.
CAAGCGTAAGGATCTGAGTGACTTTGTCAACGGTGAAATTGTAAGGGCTAGACGACTGTATCAGAGCATCTCCAAAACCGCAGGACTTTTGGGGTCTTCCCGGTATGCAGTGGTTAGTACCTACCAAAAGTGGTCGACACCTTAAAACTTGAAACTTGAAAAACATCTTAAACTTAAATATCTGTTGCTGTTAACATCTTGGTGCCAGATACTGCACAGACATCATCACGATAAAGTGGTTGATAGATGAATGATGAATAATTTTCCTCTGTAGAGCAACACATTTAAATACTCATTAGGCATTAAGATTTTATGCCATTACCTGTCGATATTACATATCGTAAATGGCAGTGAAGTGCTTAAAGCAGTAAATAGCCAGGGCTGGCACTACTTATAGGCAGAGTAGGCAATTGCCTAGTGCCTTGGGCGTGGAGGCGGGGCCTCAATAACCGTCACATCAGTCCAACTAGTCCACCAATCAAGACGGGCAGCAAAAGACTAGACTCTTTGTCCATTGGATATAGATGAATTGTCACTCACCTGTAGTGATACCAATTAATGTCACTGTTTCAAAGTGGGTCCCACCTTCTGAATGTATGAAGAGATTTTTCTGCAACTTTTCTGCAGCTGACTTTAAATCAGTGACTAATGATGGAGCTGACTAGCAAAATACTAACGTAAAAGTAAAGAAGTTTGTATTCAAAGTCAAAGAGCAAACACACGAGCATTAAAAAAAAAAAATCTTCTAAATTCCGCTGATGTTTACATTATTGCTTTAACATAATACTTCATTTTAGTTTTCAAATCATAAATACACTTATTATATTTGTTGAAAAATAAGCATACAATTTTATGAAGACATGAACTATTTCTGCTTAGTAGTTTGTCTCTTTCACTTCCACTAGCAATTGATTTGTGTATATAGTGCATATTTAAGGTATTGCAGTGCAATACATAACATGGCTATATCTATAGTCTGGATTGGATCAATATGAGGGGGAAATCCTGTACATACTCAGCTAGGGGGAAAAACGATAACGGTACTGATGTTCATTTATTGAAGTGGAAGTGTTCATCTGTAATTATTTGTTGGCAATGTAATGTTGTCTTGTATTTATTTGCCCATTTTACTATAAAGAATAGGCAAAATTGTTCATTATGCCAAATAGTAGGTGAGTGTGTTAGTCAATAAATTACTGAATAAAAAAATTAATAAACCTGGCCGCCTTAAAATTTTTAGTCAGTGTGGCTTTGAGTAATGCCTAATTAAATTATAATAAACAGACTTAAAGTTTAATCAAGTTCATATTTTAAAGTAATTTAAAAAGACATGTTGTCATTGGAGGGGTGCAGGGGGGGCCTATAACATAAATTTTGCCTAAGGCCTCCAAATGTCTAGAAACAGCCCTGTACATAGCGTATGGAAGGACCAGATATAAAGTTTTGTTGTTTGGCTGGTTTTGTCATCAAGACCTGCCACTACGTAGTTTATGTAGGTTATGTCCAAAACCAAATGCTGGTCTACTTCATAGTATGTCAAAATAGTAACCTGCTTTTTATGTTTATTAACCTATGTTCTGGGGTTTGACTCCGTGGTTGAACCATGAGCACGTCAAGTACAAACTCCAACACAATTCCCAATGGTAGCATACATTTTTACCCAGGTATGTACGTATGCAGGTTAATAAGTGGTCTATGGTTGTTTTTACACCTCTCTCTCTCTCTCTCTCTCTCTCTCTCTCTCTCTCTCCAACATGAATCCCATTAGACTCAGAGTGGAGAGACAACAGTGTAGCAGTAATGAGGTGCTCTAAATCTCCACTGCCCTTTTTCTAGCAGCTGTAAAGGAACATTTTGACCAAAAATTAAGTCTACACATTTGTCCTCATTATCCACATATGAAATCAGCCAAAACAAGTTTGGTGCTCTGGAGGTAAAAAGCTAAAGTATCTGACAAAGTAGGCTAGCACTGGTGAAAACCGCATGCCCGAATAATCACATACAATAAACAGTTTCATCCGTTTCGTAGCAGAATACGTTTGAGTTCAATACAAGGAAATGAATGATGTCAATTAGAGTGTAATAATTTGAGCTTGTCATTCGGTTGCTTCTTTTGACTTGTCTTCGGGTCGTGAAAATAAAGTGACATTAGTGTGGATAGAGCAGAAAGAGAATTAGCTCTTTTAAGTGTTTCTGCAGAGGTTTACACTGTGGTCCTTTAGAACAGGCTTCCATAGATCCCACTCAGCAAAACACAAAGAGTATGCCTCAGTGGGCATCCCCTGGTATCTCCCACATCTACACCGTCAAGTTGTTCTTTCTGTTGTGGTTCGTTTAGTATTTGTCTCCAGCTGAAAGATTTCCTCATCGGTGAATTTAACTGAAAAATGTAAAGATTCTTTGAACTTATGGCCATCCTGTAACAAAATGTGGGAAATGATTAGCTTTGCAACATTAGAACATTTTTTTTAGATAAGTGTGTGCTTTCTGTCTGTTTGAGATTTAATTTGAGATTTACTGAACATCAGTGAGAGATAGTGAGTACATTTATTTGTGATAGAATTGGATGTATTACATGCATTAAATCTGTTTTCTGATACACAGTAGGATACTATTCTATACGCTGTCACATTTTACTGTCTGTGTTACATGTTCTCCCTGTGTCCGTGTGGGGTTCTCCCTGTGTCCGTGTGGGGTTCTCATTGTGTCCGTGTGGGGTTCTCCCTGTGTCCGTGTGGGGTTCTCCCCGTGTCCATGTGGGGTTCTCATTGTGTCCGTGTGGGGTTGTCATTGTGTCCGTGTGGGGTTCTCCCTGTGTCCATGTGGGGTTCTCATTGTGTCCGTGTGGGGTTGTCATTGTGTCCGTGTGGGGTTCTCATTGTGTCCGTGTGGGGTTCTCCCCGTGTCCATGTGGGGTTCTCCCCGTGTCCGTGTGGGGTTCTCATTGTGTCCGTGTGGGGTTCTCCCCGTGTCCATGTGGGGTTCTCCCCGTGTCCGTGTGGGGTTCTCATTGTGTCCGTGTGGGGTTCTCCCTGTGTCCGTGTGGGGTTCTCCCCGTGTCCATGTGGGGTTCTCATTGTGTCCGTGTGGGGTTGTCATTGTGTCCGTGTGGGGTTCTCATTGTGTCCGTGTGGGGTTCTCCCCGTGTCCATGTGGGGTTCTCCCCGTGTCCGTGTGGGGTTCTCATTGTGTCCGTGTGGGGTTCTCCCTGTGTCCGTGTGGGGTTCTCACTGTGTCCGTGTGGGGTTCTCATTGTGTCCGTGTGGGGTTCTCCCCGTGTCCATGTGGGGTTCTCATTGTGTCCGTGTGGGGTTCTCCCTATGTCCGTGTGGGGTTCTCCCTGTGTCCGTGTGGAGTTCTCCCTGTGTCCGTGTGGGGTTCTCATTGTGTCCGTGTGGAGTTCTCCCTGTGTCCAGGGTGTATTACTGTCTTGTGCCCAATGTTCCATGGATAGAATCTGGATCCAGCTCCAAAGATTAATAAATGAATGTATAAACGTTCTTTACTGTACTGTGGGTAATTCTACACTTCACCCAATATAGAAAGAATTAAACATAATTCATTTATGTTTTGTTTTTACTACATCTTAAATGAATATAATGTATGCATAAATGCATAGTCATGACAAATAGGTTTCATTAAGAAAATTTAAATATGTAAAGCCTGTTTAAAAACAGGATATACACCGATCAGCCATAACATTAAAACCACCTGCCTAGTCATGTAGGTCCCGTTTGTGCCACCAAAACAGCTCTGACCCGTCGAGGCGTGGACTCCACAAGACCTCTGAAGGTGTGCTTGTGGTATCTGGTACCAAGACGTTAACAGCAGATCTTTTAAGTCCTGTGAGTTACGAGGTGGGAACTCTATGGATCTGACGTGTTTGTCCAACACATCTCACAGACGCTCGATCGGATTGAGATCTGGGGAATTTGGAGGCCAAGTCAACACCTTGAGCTCTTTGTCGTGTTTGTCAAATCATTCCTGAACAATTTTTGCAGTGTGGCAGGGCGCATAATCCTGCTGAAAGAGGCCACTGCCTCTGCCGGCTTACCTTCTTCCTATAGTGCACCCTGGTGCCATCTCTTCCCAAGGTACGCAACGCAAACACACCTGGCTGTCCACATGATGTAAAAGAAAACGTGATTCATCAAACCTTCTTCAAAACATTTTTTGTCAAGCTTGAAATAATCTTGTTCTATTGCCAGATAATTTTGCATTTTTTGCATAATTATGCAATTTAAGCATTTCTTTCTAGAAAGAAGCAAAATTATCTGCCAGTAGGGGGTTAATAATGTTACAGCGAGGACCTCAGGCAGACATGCGTGGCTCCGGTGCCTGTAAAAGAGCAGCGCCAAGCCAAATATTTCACCCAGGAAACATGGAAGGCCACTGCCAAGGAGTCCATAAGCTCAGCTAATTGCTAAGTGGCACTTGCACTTCCACTGCAATACCATCTTCGCTGCTCTACCTTCATCTTGTAGGATATGATGCATATATACACTGGTGAATTTTATATACAAACACTCTCCCTCCAGAATGTGGCAAGAAAACTGATTTGTTGTGAAAAGTGGGATGCTAGTTGCGCCACCCATGTTACTGTAGCAACCAGTAGTAGGAAAGCCTACTGGTGACTTCAGAATACAGTGACTGGAAAATTGCAGGGATAAAATGGCTGTATGTGTGAACGTAGCATACGGCAAAACTGCTTCTGGGTGGGTAGGAATGTAGGTAGGTGGGTACGTGGGTAGGAATATAGGTGGGTCGGGAGGTAGGTGGGTCGGTTGACCTCGAGTCTACCACATTAGCTCCAATACAAAATGTCAAGTTAACAAATGTTTTATTTAGGTCATAGTAAGTTATAGAAAATGAATTTTAAAAAAAGGGAAATGGTTGAACACATTTCTGTAAAATCATAGAGCTGTCAAATTCTTTTAGAAGTTGCAGTCAAATTTGAAGGATTTTGTCACGGATTTGTGCCTGAAGCATTTCCGGGTTGTCATCGACTCTGTTTACGGTTACACGTGTGTTTTTGTTTTGGTTTCTGTTCTGCCTCCACCCCTGTTATGGTTATTGGTCGTTCCTAATGTTTCAGCTGTTTTGTGTTATCTCTCTTTGATTACGTTTAGTATGTAAACCCCTCGTGTGTCTTTGCTCGGTGCGAAGTATTGCGTGTTTCTGTGTGTTCATTGCCAGACACGTATGGAGCCTTTGTTCCTTGTTCCATGGTTTTAATCCTGTTTAGTCCTCACGTTTCTCGATTCTCGTCTAAGCCCTGTTTATGCCTGTTTATCGATCGCAATGCAAATAAATGTAAATAAATTAAATGAGCCAATAATTCTATATTGCTATAGACGGTAGATCTACAACTTGAAGAAAATTTTATCAGCATCACAGTCCATATAGGCTGCTTTGAATATTGAAATCCCACAATACATTTAAATCGATTCTGGCAATCTGCTATTGTATCCTTTGAAACTCTGTACTGATATACATATAATAGAGTATAATATATCAACACAGAAACAGCAAGATAGTATGTATCCATTTGGAATAAAGATTTTAACAATATTTCTCTCAAAGGCAGTTGATCAACATTTTGACTGCATTTTATATTTCACGTTTGTTTACTTTTACAAAGAGTTAGCTTAATGGAAGTGTGGTGTGATGGTATTTCTTTACAGAATCACACCAACTCAGTTAACATTCCTTGGTTTGCTATACCACAACGTAGGAGGCATGGATTCCTTAAAAACGGGTCATCATTTCTCGAAAACAACCATTACAATTGAAGGCAACCAAAAGGTATCAAAAGAGACATAAAACACAAAATACACACTGATCAGGTTAAGACAGGATCTAACACAAGCCAGAAAAATACACACAAATGAATACAATCCTTGCACATAAGTGATAATGAGCTCAAAAGAACTAACAGCGTAATTGTACTTTTTGCTCCATAACCATACACACCTGATTGAACTCATCGGCTCATTAACATACTCTCACTGAGGTTTAAGTGTATGTGTCAGAGCAGAAGGTTGGCCGGTCTGATCCGATCCCACAGAAGAGCTACTCTAGGACAAATTGCTGAAAACATTAATGCTGGCTATGATAGAACGGGGTCAGAACACATAGTGAGTGCATCACAGCATGCTACATAGCTAAAGACTGGTCAGAGTGCCCATGCTGACCCCTAGCCACCTCCGAAAGCACCTACAATGGGCACATGAGCATCAGAACTGGACCATGACCTGGTGTGATGAATCACGTTTTATTTTACATTATTTGCACAAGGAAGAAGGCAAGTTGGTGAAGGAGTGTGATGCTCTGGGCAATGTTCTGCTGGGAAATCTTGGGTCCTTGCATTCATGTGGATGTTACTTTGACACGTACCACCTACTGAAACATTGTTGCAGACCAAGTACACCCCTTCATGGTAACGGTATTCCCTAATGTCCGTGGCCTCTTTCAGCAGGATTATGCACCCTGCCACACTGCAAAAAATGTTCAGGAACGGTTTGAGGAACATCAAAAAGAGTTCAAGGTGTTGATTTGGCCTACAAATCCCCCAGATCTCAATCCGATCGAGCCCCTGTGAGATGTGCTGGACAAAAACGTCCGATCCATAGAGGCCCCACCTCGTAACCTACAGGACTTAAAGGATCTGCGTCTAACGTCTTGGTGCCAGATACCACAAGCACACCTTCAGAGGTCGTGTGGAGTCCACGCCTCGACGGCTCAGAGCTGTTTTGGTGGCACAAACGGGACCCTTATTGTTATGTCTGTATGTTGATGTAGGTTCATACTGTACATAAATTAGATCCATTTATGATTTCCTAAACCTATGACCTAAACATAGAAAATGATCAGATGCAGGCCGGAAAAATTGTTTTGGCACAAGACTTCAGTGTTAGTCATGTCTCCTGTATGAATAATATCAACAGCAAAAATGGCCATGTCTCAAAATTGCAAAAACCCGTATCAACACCTACAGATATGCTGTTGATTTCTTTCATTCAACCACTGCTCTGATATTACATTGTTTGATTGACATTTCTATCATTATAGCACTGATGCTTTTACAGTGGTTCGCAGATTAACCTTTCAGAAGCATGTGTCCTTCTCCTTACAAATTTTATTCAGCAGCTTTTCTTAATTGCCTCTATAACTGTTTTTGGTTGTGTGTCGCAGTGGAGTGTTGAAAATGCCACTCGTACAGATCTAGTGCAGGAGCTGAGCTGGAGGAGCAGGAGGCTAAATTTGGAACAGTGTCGCAGAACATCTTTTTCTTTACCTCAGCAACTTTTAATGGCCATGTTTCTCAAGCACAGGAGTTATGGGCACAATATTTTTAGCCAGGGAGATTATTGAGAAACTGTTCGGCTTAATGTTTAACATGTTTTCCCTGCACGGAGCCTGCACTTTGACATGATGGAGGTGTAAATGTAAATGTCAAAATGATTTCCTTGAAACGAAGTCAAATAAAAATTGTATACAAATAAAAATAAAATAGTGACCATATAAGATTTCACCCACCTAACACATACATACATAATACATAATATGTGTTCAGGTTCAATAAGTGCTGCATTGTGTGTGTGTGTGTGTGTGTGTGTGTGTGTGTGTGTGTATGTGTGTGTGTGTGTGTGATGTTAACTTTGCCCTCTGTGCCTAGCCCAAGCCTGGCTGAGTTGTTTAAACAGTGCACGGCTACATGCTACATGCTACATGGAGAGGATCTTTAGTGCTAAGGTATCATTTGTTCCACTTCACTACTTGTTGGATCAGAATTATTTGCTTATTTATAGTGTTGCAAATCCCATTAAAACCTGATTTCCCTTGTTGATCTCTAGTCACAGTCTCTCATGGCCCACAATCCTCTTCTGGCTCAGAGGGAGGCTGCTAGAGGCAGCTACAATCGCTTTACTACTTTGAAGTATGAGTTACTCATGAACACATTTTGCCACATCAGAAAGGCAAACTTTTAAATAAATAGTGGGTCAGATAGAAACGAATATTTGAAGCAGTTGTAGCTTTCAAAGCTATTAGGCAAATTTGTTTTATTTTGTGCTATGCATTCTCATTCATGCATGTTATTAGCCTAACGAATGCCTACAAACTATTAATCCTAGTAAAACATCCTGCAGTGTGAGGGAAATTTCCTCTTTGCCAAGGACCCAGTGGATGATAGCGTCTCAGTAACACTGCTCCTTATTGAGTCTATTGACAGACCAAAAGTAATACAGTGAATCTCTTAGTCATAAAGGTGTTGGGACAGTTGTACTTCCAATGCTAGAAACATGAATATGAACTCAGTAGGAACTCTTTTTGAGAGGAATAGTGGGAGAGAGAAAGAGAGAAACATTGCAGTTGTGAAGGCCTGAAGGGGAGGAAATGTACAAAGTCATGCTGCCCTAGTCCACTGCAGCAAACAAGCTCTGCTGGCTGAACACAGGCCAGGAAAATTGTGCCTCAGTACATTGTGTACAATCCAGGCCCTCACTAAGACACAAAGAGCATGCAGCTCAGCTGTCAGAGAGCTAGGACACCGGAGCTCACCTCAGCTTCTTGAGACAAAACCAGCTACCGCAGCCACGGTCTGAATCAAAGCCTCTTGTCTAAACTCCGAGCCTGGCACAAAAGGAGAAATTCTCAAGAGGACCTTAAGCACTCCATTGGGAGGAGAGTCCTACTCTGTCATCACAGAGTGACATTTCCATCCTCTCAAATATGCTAAAAGGCTTTGCAAGCAACCAAGCAAAACCTATCCGCTTCGCAACAAATTCCTGTCATTCAGTGTAGAAACAGGTGACAAAGGGAAATACCAACACAAAGGATGAACATTTTTCCCAAAAGGTATGTCCATGTTTGGTGTTTTAATGATGATGGCGAGTGCTGTCGAACATGTCAATTTAAAATCTCTCATAGGTGTTCAATTAGGTTGAGATCTGGTGATTGCAAAGGTCATAGCATAATATTTAGACCACTGTCATACTCATCAAACTGTTCAGTGAGCCCTTGTGACCTGTGGAGGAGACATTGGCATCAGCAAAGAGATGTTTCATCACAGGGAAAAGGTGATTAGTCAGAATAGGTTTATATTGTTTTGCAGTAACCCTTCAATGTAAGGGGATAAACCATGCCAGCAAAATCCAGTACAATCCTTACGATACAGTATATTTCTTTGCATCTTTGGAGAAACCTAATATGTGGCAAGCACATTAAAAATATATCTATAACAGCAAATTCAAGAAAAAATAAAAAGCAACAGAACAACTAAAACTTGACACCAGTGGTATAAATGGGAATGCCTCTACTGCCAACAAGTCTCCTTCTTATTACCTACATACAGTACTGTGCAAAAGTTTTAGACACCCTATTTTGTTTAGTACAAACTTTGTTAATAGATTTTTTATTTTATGACTTCTACATTATCGAGTCAGTACAAAAACATTTTAGATTCCTAAACAGTAGTTTTCTGGAACAAAATTTAATGTTACAGAAAAATGTTGGTATGTCAGTAAAGAAAGCAGAATATTATGTGGTAAGAGACACTTTTCAGGCAAGACACAATGAAGGCTGCTGGGTTTTGCTGCAAAAATAAGAATGCGACAGTAAAAAGTATCCAGAAGAACCGTGTCTGGTCCTGCAAGATGCTCAATAAAACGTACAGCTCATTTCCTTATAAAACTGCACTAATTCTACTGGAGACTACTATTTTTATTTTATTTATTTGTCACACCAAATATTGACTTTGTTTCATTTATTACTGTTTCCTGCTCTTTACGGTGTTTTTAATTAAAACAATTTCATGTAGAAACATTTAATTTCATTATTTTGAAGGCATCTTTTCCTCTACAGCATCTCTTTGCATGTGGCTCAGACTTTTGCACAGTACTGCACTGTATATGTCTCAGTACTGTAATGTATACCTGACCTTGCTGTGATCTTGACCTTGTTTGGATCAACTCCAAAATCGAATCAGTTTGTCTGCTAGTTACAGTGATAATTGGGCCGACATACCATATAAATACTACAAACATTCAACCACTTATTTTCTAAGATATCGTGCCAACCAGAATCTCGGACAGGCACACGGATGGACGGATGGACGCACAGACAACCCGAAAACATAACCACCTAGCATCAAAGGCATGAAAAACAAAAGCGCTACAACAAAACTAAAGACACAAAGGCAGATTCAGAAGCATGACAGCAAATCTGGAAACATGACTGCATTATCTAAAAACACAGAAAGTTTAGGGTCTTATGGAACATCACATTTCCACTGCTGCTGCAGCACTAGTCACTATAATATCTTAAGTAACTTTGCATTAAATTGTTTTTGCTAGGCTAACTAGATAACTGACTGAAAACTGCCATTCCTTTTCCTTGTGAAAGTCATACTTTGTGGCCAAACAGCAACAGGCATGTGATGTTTAAAGGGCTTACCATTTTCATTTTGAGTGAATGCTCTTGTGTTTGTGATTTTGCTACCATGTTTCTGAATTTATTGCTGTATTTTTTGGATTTTCTGTTGTATTTTTGGTTTGTTCATTGTTCTTGTTTTGTACTTACGGGCCAGTGTACCCAGCACCAAGCCTGGGTCAGCCTCACTCTTGTTGAGTTGGCCTGGATGCCCCAGCCACAGCACATCTGACTGAAGGTTACCTTTGAATTCTGTTCTGCTCTGATATGTGTCATCAAATGACCAGAACTTTCTCCTGATGACCGTTCATTACAGTACGGTATGCTCATGCCATACCACTAAGAATGCCCGATCTTGACTGATCTTGGACGCTAAGCAGATCCAGGACTAGTTAATACTTGGATGGGAGACCGCCTGGGAATTCCAGGTGCCGTATGCTATTGGGGCAGTGTTGGCTCAATGGTTACGGCTCTGGCTTACCGAGCAGAAGGTTGTGAGTTCAAGCCCCAGCACAAAGCTGCCATCATTGGGCTCTTGAGCTGTATCATGGCTGACCCTGTGCTTTGACCACCAACTTCCAAACAAGCTGGGATATGCAAATTTCGCTGTGCTGTAATGTGTATATGTGACAAATAAAGGCTTCTTCTTCCAGGAACATGGACGCTTTAGGACAATGTAGCAACCATACTCTTGAACACAACAAGCTTTAATGCCAGGGTCCCCCATTATGCATTCATAAACAGCTGGGAAATTGCCGCAGCAACTGCAGCAGTGAAATATGTAAAAGGTGCTCAAGTTTGCACTGAGTGACTATATGTATCCCATCCTCTCCCACGCAACAGCTGGATCTCTTTTGAACTCTTGCCTACACAAAGCCAGCAGCTGTCTCTCACCTTGCGTTGCATTGGTTGTTCATATTCACGGACACGTCATAGCATCAGCGCAAGAGGAAAGATTATCACACGAATAACAAGGACATGACTAGTCATTTTATTAGTGTTTCATAACAGTACTAATGGATAATCTGGTACAGGTCTTTACAGAATGAATAATATTTTGTTATTAGGATCAGGAGTTCAGTCAGATGTTCATATAACTGGCGTAACATTATAGCAAAAGGATTAATCCAGCTGTTCTTACTTTAAATGTACCTTTATTAAAGGCCATAAAACAAACACGACATTACAGTATATAAAACACAGACGTCGTGTGTTTTGTCGCTGGTTTAAAGCCTGAGTGTTATTTGATTATCATCTCTATTATATTCAGTGTTGTGATTACATTAAGACTACCATGAGGCCAGGGAACAGTAGAGCAGATATAGATGACTCACACTCCTTCTGTTGCCACTCTCCTCTATTTTTGGAGTTTATCTCCAGGCTTTTAGACAAACGGCTTAAAAGGAGAGGAGGCACATAAACGAAGCATGGAGTCACTCAAAGCTTAATGTCTCTCTTAGTGTTACAAAAGACAGATGGCTAACGTCACCACTAATTGTGTATGGTGTTGCTTAAAATTGACTAATGAGTAATATTGGAAATGCTGGCAACTGCCCAGTACAGCAAGTGTGTGCTTTGTTTTGCACACCCAGTATGTCAACTGCATTTTAATTAGCCAGTGACCTTTTCTGGAAACACGATGACAACCTACACTGAAAGAAAAAAGGCGTTAAATTGATCATTGCTTGTCATGCAAGTTAGTTTTTTTTGTACATGTAGTATGCGTCTTTCACCTGGATTGGTAATTATATGTAAAAAAAAAATAAAAAATCTAATTATGTACCCTAAATGAGATTAAAAGGTCCTAGTCTTGCAACAGAGACAGAGTCTAATTTTCAGCAGAAAATCTGGTACTTTTTGTCACTAGACATGGCCAAGAAATGTGTAGTTTAACAGGAAGAAGCCATTTGATTGACACAAGACACAAGAGATTACTGGCAAACTTGCATGAATATCACATTTACGTGCCATTAACTGCTTTAAACCAACTCTTAATGTGCAGAATTCTGTCCAGAAAAGTTTACACTTAGTATCAGACACTCATAGCTGGCTTGTTCATTTGATCAGGTCATATAAGCAATTGCTGTAAGAGCACGAATGTTGTAAGGGATCCTTGTGTCATTTTTTTCCCCACAAAATGTTCATATGCATAAAAGATCTATACTTTTGAGGTAACCAATGAGTTTAAAAAAAAAAAAAAAAGATGGTTTAGGACTACAATTGCTGTGATAGCTTCTGGACTGCAATTGTCATGAACAGTTTTGCACTCAAGTCTCCATCAGTGAACAGAACAGACATGAAAACAAAATAGACTTGTATAAAGAATTTCCTGGTTACATAATTGCACTTTTTGAACATATAGTACACAGTTATAGAAGTTATTGCAATTATTTCTAATTGCATTATCTGGTGTCACCCAGATGAGGATGGGTTCCCTTCTGAGTCTGGTTCCTTTCGTGGTTTCTTCCTCATGTAGTCTCAGGGAGTTTTTCCCTCACCACAGTCACAGTGACAGTAGCAGTAACAGTGAGAGAGGTTTTCCACAGCGGGAGAGTCTTCAGGACAGACGACGTAGTGTTTTGCATTGTTTCAGTAACATGGCAGGCTGAATTTTTTCATCCTATTAACTTTAAGAGAAAACAGATTTTTTTGTTGTTTACAGCTGATATATGTAAGTGATGAGAGGAATGAACATTATTGATGGATGTATCTTATGAACTACAAGCTGTTAAAACTAAAGTATGTGCTGTTCTTGAATAAATAAAATATTTCAATTGTTGGCTAATGACTGTGGTATAAAAGAAATAAAACACTTGGATGTGCTCACTGACAGGGCATCCCAGCTGACAAAAAAAGGTCCCCAGGACATTCCCTAAATGGCCTCTACGAACGTCCCATGAACTTCCATGTGTAAGGTCCCCTTGAACGTCCTACGGACGTTCACGGGATGTCCAGCGGCCATTCGGTATGCTTAGGGGACTTTCGCTGAAATGAACACATTCAGTAGTGTTATGATTTGATATCCTCTGACGTCTTCTGAACGTCCGCCAGCGAAAGTTATAAACCGGACCAAATGCGGACCTAAGTGGACGTTCGCAATGTCCGGGGGACATCCCCTGTTTGCTGGGATGACCCTGGATGGGATGCCAGTAACCCAGAGCCTTAACCGCCAAGCCACCACTGCCCCCATTTATATATAATATATACTTGTGTCCTTTCTCTAGACTGCTGTAGGGGCAATGCTCAAATTTCTTAGAGGACAATCCAGTGCTGTATGTCAGGAGTCCTATTACTGTATATTGTCGCCAATGACCCTACAGACCCATGGACCTGCCCCACAGACACGTGTCTATGTAGGCAGACTACATAGACACACTATTTGACCTTCCTAAGATATATACTAAAGGGACAAACATGTACCCTTGTGGGGTACTACTTTGGTGACAAGCAATGGTACAGTGTACACGTGTCTAGAGTAAGTTTATAATCAGGATTTATAACCAGGTAAACACACTGTGCCGGATAGATTCGCTCCTTAGCTTAATCAATAACAGGCTCAGTAATATAACCATTTGATTAACGTCAACCTGTACAGATAGGAGGGCATTGATGCACTTTGCCTGCTATGTCAAAGGGGTCATGTAAGATCCCCTAGAGAGATTCCTTAGGGCTAAGTGCTGTGTATAGATTTCTTACTAAATGTTTATCACACTTTCCTAACAGAACTAAATTTCTCAAAGACGTATAACACCAGAACTCATAACGGAGCGCAAATCAAATATTGCTAATAAATATTCCTAACAAATGAAGATAAATAGCAGACATCAGCATACTAGTATGTAATTAGCACAGTTTTGGTAATGGTATTTACAGACTAGTAGATCACATGCCTCTGCAGTATCTCTGAACTTTGTGTCTGTTAGTTTAAATGCCCACTGTGTGAGTGTGTGTGTGTGAGTGTGTGTGTGTGTGTGTGTGTGTTCTTATCAGATACAGAGCGTACCAAGCTCCCAGGCACAGGGCTACACTTTGTACATTCTTTCTAACCTTGAAAAGGATCTAGAGGTTCTCTCTCATCCAATCCTGAAGTAGCTCATTATCACAGTGTATAGCTGGAAGGGAGGGAGAGGTGGGAATTAAGTATAATTAACTGATAGTGATAGGTGGTAATCAACTTAAGGCACTTAGCGCATTGTCTTATAGGGTTGGCTATGTCTTTTCCTGATCCAGACTTCCCTGATTAACCCATAAAGCCATGCACACACACATTTGTTTCTATATTCTGTAGGGGTTTTCCCATTGAGTTGTGTATTACTGTAGCTATATAAGGCCTACACATAATCTAAACCTTAACCTCGGGCCGCAAAAGGAAATCTTTTGTCCACCAAACAGCGGTTTTCTTACAATCTTCTCAGTAATATAAAAGTGTCATACATTTTTGTCATCATGGAGATATTTGTTCCATATTAAGATCTATGTACCTTTCCCAACACACACGCACACATACACACACATACATGTACACAGGCCTCCTACTCTGGGTCTATCTCGCTATCTCTTCTTAAGGTAGGTCACGTGGCTGTATGACTGTCACCTGGCCTGGGGACAACAGGTCTCAGGTGGAGTAAAGCGGGATAATTACACCAAGTGAGTGAGCCACTGACCTTCACACGTCATTGGATTTTCTTGCAGAGTGAACTAGCACTGCCTGCTGCCTCAGCACACTGCCAGAATAAAAGTAGACCCGAGATTGTGTTGTTAACCAAGCTTAGAAGATAACGCTCCCTCCCCCTAGATCATCTATCTTAGCCAATGTTTATTCAGTAGAACTTACTACAGCCTGTGTGCATGAGGCTGCAGAAAATAGAGCAGTCAGCTCAGGTGTCAGGGGTGGCAGGGTAACACGCCAAAGCCTCTTTAATATTAAGGTAACTGGCTTGCACTTCAGCAGTGCGGCTTGGCTTACCTGTCCTGACAATAGAAATGGAAACACTTAGTTGTTTTGATGAGGTTGTACAGAAGTACTTTGGATATAGTTGTTTTTTTTTGTTTTAAAAAAAAGTTGTAATATGTTTTAGTACACGCTGAGCGAATACGCATATGGCATCATGACTTCGTGCACTTACTTATAAACTGCTAACATTAGTGGGACTCTGAAAGACACACAATCCATGCGTGAGCGCATGGCTATGGAGTTGGTCAGCTGGTTTTCAGATAAAGAAATCTGCAAACACCTGAGGCCACCCTTTCATTTTGGGCGCGAGTAAGCAGAATTGATCTCATTTCAAGCTACACACCGTGTGACGTAAACGGATTTTGTGCTGTAGCATATTTCAAGGAATAGCATTCTGCTAGATCAATCAAAAATATCTCATCCAGGACAGATGCACTTTGTAGTATGCTTTATTGTGGTCCAGGTTCTATTTACTGCTATATACAGTGTGTTGTACATAAAGAAATATGAACTATATACTTCGCCTTCAAATAAGCCTTCACTACTGAACGTATTTATGTGTGTGTTCATGTCCATGTGTGCTACAGTATGTCTGGTTACTTGGCGTGTGGTTATAGGAGTCCGTATGATTAATGTCCGCTTTTGCATTTAGATTGGATTCCGGCTGAACTCAAAGCCGCTCCATTACAGGCCGTGCTTTATGGGCTTTATCACCCAGTGCAGGCAGATATTACATAAAGCAATCCCAGTAATGCATCCTGGGGTTAGGGATTTAAAAAGCTTGGATAAAACAGAGGACGAGAGGTGGGTTATTTAACCCTGACATGAAGGCCCGTGACCTTATACTGACCCGAGAGCCATTCACTTACACACACTGGTGTTTGAGGAGTATTGCAATGCAAGGCTTAGCTCATTAGTGTGTGTGTGTGTGTGTGTGTGTGTGTGTGTGTGTGTGTGGTATTTATAGAACAGATTAGTTTCTTAGTTGCTGTGCCCATTTCTTCCTTGTTACTTGGCAGAAGGCGATTAATGTATTATTAACATTATGATATTAATCCTGCTTATAAGAAGTTTTCCTATTTTAAATATTATTTATTATCACACCACAAATGTCATTATCATGGTTAATTTGTTCTTGTCCTTTGCTGTCACGATAAAACAGTGACTCTCCTTGCTTTGAGCCATACAGAAATGTCAATGCAGCACACATTGCAAATGCCAAAGCTTTATGACAATAAAGAGTTAGGTTTATTGCGTTAAAGCCATCCTCCTCTCACGGAGAAGATGTGTTTGAATTATCTGAGGCTTGCGGCCCTTAGATGGAAGTGCGGATCTTCAGTCCTGCTCAAGAAGGGCTGAAATGTGTTCCTTCTCTCTGTTACTGTCAGTTCTTGGCCTTAAAGGAAATATGTATGAATCGTGTTTAGCGCGTTCATTTTCTACGCATGCAAATTGAATTTAAAAAGAAATCTTTTGAATATTATCTCATATGTATGATTTTAGATTAGTTATGGTGAATTGAATCTAATAACAATTATAGGGTCTTTGGAAAGGTAGCTGTCAAGCTGGCAGACAAAAAAAAAACAAAAAAAACCTCTATTCTGCACAACAACCTATTGTTTTCTTCCTTTGTAAATGAGTTAATTAGTATAACTTTCCGTCTAAAAAAATAAATAAATAAACCCCCAAACAACCTGTCAATCAGCCTGCTGATTGGAGAATGTTGTATGTGAATGAACAGAGGGATAATTCAACTCTAGAGCAATATACTTTTCCATTTAATATTTCAGTAATTCATACCTTTCACAGGACATTGCCACATTAATGTGTCAGTAAATTGTTCTTGCTAGTCTCATAATAGCATTAATACACACAAGCACTGATAAGCCAGTGCTTCAATTTATTTTCTCACATGTCCTCATGACTGAGCAGATTCAATTCTGTCGAACTGTTGGTAATACACACAAACAAAGTACTCACACAAGCACACAAGGGCCATGGGTGTTTTTGTAGGAAAGGGTCACCGAAGGCATGCCAAGTCCCTGGGGTAATAGCTGTCTTTATAAATAGTCTGTGATGTGTTTGTGATGTAGCTCTTTCCATGTTTGGGCCCATGGCTGTGAAAAGGCAGGTTAGACGCAGCAGTATACATGCCGCAGGCACAGCAAATCAGAGATACAGGTAACACAAGTACTCCCTTAATCTCTACTACACATATACAGTATGTTGCCAGAAGATAATAAATGTTGTAAACGTCTGCTGTGCTGAAATCAGGAAATCTAAATTAGTATGATAGATCATCGCCTTACAGCAAGAAAGCAATTATTAATCATGTTTTAATGTTAATCATAATACAGTTTGGTACTTTTAAAAGGTCATTAATGTAAAGCCG
The DNA here is from genome assembly GCF_001660625.3 of Ictalurus punctatus. Classification (NCBI taxonomy): domain Eukaryota; kingdom Metazoa; phylum Chordata; class Actinopteri; order Siluriformes; family Ictaluridae; genus Ictalurus; species Ictalurus punctatus. The sequence continues at coordinate 10,172,256 of NC_030428.2, read as the reverse complement.
TCATGCCTATAATGCTGAGCATCGTGAAGCGTTGACCGAACTCCTTTTACACATTAACAAAGTCTGGCTCAGTTTTAGACACAGTTACCTGAGGCACAAGTTACAGGATGATCTAGAGGACATAGAACATCTGCACTGAATGTTCTTTTTTTTTTATATTTCTGTTTAGCCAAACAAAGTATGGGTTATTTGTAGGGCACGATGTCTGGAAGTCATCAAATGATCTGTCTGAATTGCTTCGTAATACATACCGTTTCCAGAGAAACTGGACTATTTGAACACAACTCGTCCATCAGCTGTGCAAGCAGAGTACTTCTGAAGCTGGAGAAGGGATTTTTATTATCATACTGCACTGTAATTTATTACTGAATTAATCTAGTTACTCTCCTGTGGCATCTTCTTTATTATATCTATCTACCCATCTCTCGTGTACTCATCTCAACTTGGACGTTTAGTATTTTGGTGCTCGTACAGATCTGGTTCCTGAGTCATGCCGAGCTCCTTCATGTGAAACTCCAGCAGATACAACATAAGGCCATGACTGTGAACACAGGAGAGAGCATACTCAGGGTATGAGAGAAATAGAGGGGGGGGGTGGGGGTGGGGGTGGTAAATCTTAAAATAATCTGGAACAAGATGGAGGGCGCTTATCCTAGATCTGAGAAACAGAATCGCCTCTCATTATCTTCTTCTCTCTCCTCTCAGCGCTCAGACACCACCACCTTCCATGATCATACACACTTTCACGTCTATGACAAATCCTTTTAGGGGCACTTACACCGTGATAGCATTACCGATAATATTAGAGGTCTTTTAAAGTGTAGTGCTTCTTGCTAGATATTCACACAGCTAGGCTTTGCTCTCTTGGAGTGTTCTGGTTTGGGTGATTTCCTATTTGGACCGAGCACTCACATGCATCGTTTAAGACCCAATGATTGTGGCTTATTATTCAGTATTAGTAAAAAAAAAATATATACATAATAGTTGAAGGTTCATACTTTCCAGTGTACATTTCAAACTCTCCGTCCTCACCCGTTGTCATTACGTATTAATGCTTATCATTTACACCAGAAACACTAGGAGAACCGTGTGTACTAGGCTGTAATCCAGGTCTGCACTTCTACTACTCATTTCAGTTCCTGACCTCTCAAGTGTGACTGCAGTTACAGTTAATGCCCTGTTTTTATTCGACACTGCACCGCTCCCGTAACCCGAAAGAAGTACACTGTTCTGTTTAGTATGCTGTCTTGGCTTAGCTCAGCCTCTCGCTGGGAAAACATGCTGGGGTTAGTGGAACATCTCTTTATTACAGAGCAACCTGGTTTAATTAATCACAGTGCTGTGAACATTACTGCTGAAATGAAGTCTTGCATTGATGGACTGAGGGAGGAAAAAAAAAAAGCCAGACAGAAAGTAGATGAGAGGCTGAATAGATTGAAAACTGAAGAGGGAGCAAAAAGGGTAACGTATTCATTTTTGTTCACTATGCCTCAAAACAAGACATTCAAGAATTCATAATAGTAGATCGGGACAAGTAAAGGACTCACAAGCTCCTTCTGCATTCATCCCTTGAGGAAACACACACACACACACACACACACACACACACCAGAACAAGCTGCTCACATGACTAAATTATATTCCTTTGTAGATTATTTACACTATGAGCCCTGAATATATGAGGGTTGGACAACATGCCAAGCTCATGGTACTATCTGTCTGTAATTTCTATTTAATATTTAAACAGCAATTTACTACAGCAATTTAGTTAGATACATAAGCCATGCAGTCATGTGAAAGAGCAAAGAACGCATAACAGAAGTAAATAAGTTACTGATACACAGAATATTCCAGCAGCAATCCTGAGTGCTTCAGGTTTCTTCAACAATACTCATTCCAGCAGCATATTCATAACTAAATATTATTTAATATATGACCTACAGGCATCCCCAGAATTATTGGTACCTTCCATGCAAAGGAGCTATATACACTACATGGCCAAAAGTTTGCGGACACCCGACCATCATACAAATACGTGGGTTTTCCTCAAACTGTTGTAAAAAAGTTGAAAGCACATTATTGTATAGAATGTCTTTGTATGCTATAGTTTGAAGATTTCCCTTTACTGGAATCAAAAGTATGACAGTGGCCTTGTGTGAAAATTGAGGTCCATGAAGACATGGTTTGCCAATGAAGAACTGGAGCGGCCTGCACAGAGCCCTGACCTCAACCACAGTGAGCAAATTTGGGATGCCAACTGAACCCCAGGCCTCCTCACCAAACATCAGTGCTTGACTCATGCTCCAAAATCTAGTGTTAAGCCAACCCCCAAAAGGGGGAATGGAATGCTCAAAAACCATATGTAGTTGATGATCATGTGTCCACATACATTTGGGCATATAGTATATGCGTGTGTGTGTGTGTGTGTGTATATATATATATATTACAAATAATTTTGAATATAGGTGATACTTGGTGAAGCCTTACCTAACAAGGTTGAGTCTCTTACTGTAATGTCTAACAAGGTTTTGAGACAATGAAAAACATTTCATTCTATTCTTAAGTTTGGACTGCTGCTTCAAATTCATACCACAGGATTTTAATAAGGTTCAAATCTAGGGACCGATATAGTCATTGCAAAGTCTAGATTTTTTTTTTTTTGTATTCGCAACCATTTCTGTGTTGATTTGAATGTATATTTTGGGTCATTATCATGTCTTAACCTCCTGGCAGAGGCAAATAGGTTTTGGAGTAAAATACCCTGGTGCAGAATTCATGATGTTATCAAGTTTCACAAGAACCCCTGGACCACTAGGTCCAAAACAAACCCTAAGCATCAGTGAGTGATCATCATATTTTGCAGTATGTATTAGTCACTTTTTCACTAAACATGCCAATGGTGTTCATTGTCAAAAAGGTCAGTTTTGGTCTCATCTCATGCTAGCTGAATTATTATAAATTTTTTTAGATACTTTCAGGAAGGGTTTCATTTTTGCAACCCTTCCAAAGAGCTTGTTGTTATGGAGTTCTGGTTATATTCCAGACTTTTGGACATTTTCTTTTTATTAAGGCCCTGGTTGTGCTTTCAGATTCCCTTGAAGGGTGCCAATACTTTAGTCGACGATATCTTTGGGGAAATATACCATAAGTGGTGCTTTTGTTCTATGATTAATCAGCCAGTGAAACAGCTCTGTGGGTGAGAGAGCAGTTTCTCTGGGACCGGTTAAGGTGTTCGGAGTACTTCAGGGTATAAAGGGTTGAGTGGAACATTCCGTCTCGCTCCACCTCTCTGGTTACTATCAGTGATGAGGTAAGAAACCAAACTCCAATGGCCACTGTCCACTCCACCCACACATTCCAGAGTACGCTCTAAGCTGGCATCAGGTTGGGATTTTAACGGTGTTATTATTTCCTAGTGTTTTGGGTCCTTCTTTATGCATCCAGCTCATTAACATCGATCTCCCATGCTCCATCTCGCAGCAAATAATCAGAATATTACACAAACGTCCCACAAACCCATAACAATTAAGCTACTAAAAACATGTAATTTTGTTAAATGCATACAGGATGTTTCCCCTGCTCATAATTAAGAGGCTTGTGTTTGGAAGTTTAATGAGTAAATTTAATTGCACTTTCACACTTGAAGCGAAAGTTATTTCAAGCTGATGCACATCTTTAGAAAACACTCTCCGAAAGGCAGCCTGCTGATTGTTTATTGATTCCGTTTACAGCTGAAAACAGCCCTTCCTCTCTCTCTTTCCCCTCGCTTTTTCTTTAGTGAATAACCCACAGACTGCTTCCGGTTTGTTTAGCTGCACCGCTTACGTGCAGGGACTGTGCGCAACAGTCCTAGTTTGACATTGTCCCTGCTTTAAATCCATAAGACTTTTCCTTTGCAATTAGGCCCTAGAGAGGAAACTGAAGAGACCGAGTGAGACTTCTGCAGCAAGTCAACTGGGGGTTCAAGTCCCAGCACTGCCAAGCTGCCACTGTTGGGCCCTTGAGCAAGGTCCTTCACCCTCTCTGCTCCAGGGGGCGCTGTATCATGGCTGACCCTGCGCCCTGACCCCAGCTTCCTGACATGCTGGGATACGCGAAGAAAAAAATTTCATTGTACATATGTATATGTGATCAATAAAGACTCATTAAAGTCAGCGCAAGCCATGATGAACTGAAATCTGATGACACAATTTAATGCCTGTCCTAATGAGCTACAAGGTAGAAATATGCTAATCGTGTTTCAATATACATGTGGGATTCTCTATAACACATCTGGAATATAAGACTATTTTTTTAGACTAGGAATGCATCAATACATTCTCATCAAAATGTTCTGATACCAGCTTCCAATACCATGTGATGTAAGCATGAACAGGCGACACGAAATGACAGCGGGCTGTGTATCCGATAAGGCATTTCATGGCATTTAAACAGTCTCGTTAATAAAGAGTGTTAAGATGGTCGACCTGAGTTTGCAGAGCAGTATTAGCAAGGGGCCATGAATTGCGAACACACAAAGAATTCTCTGAGCGTTCAGAGAAACTCTTGCACATGAGAGCACTTTAGCTCTGTGAGCATGCTTCCTATATGCGGTAACACTCTGCAATAACAGTACATGAATAATCATGCGCTAATACCTGAATGAATATCTACTTAAATACGAACTAATGAAGAGCTCGCCTTAACTACGATGCGAGTCTTATCGATTCATGCGTGAATAACGACCACCTTAAGTTAGCATATGTTTGTTAATTAATGTATTGATTAACCCGTAGGGGTCAACTAAATCGAACCTGCTCTATAAGAAAGAACATGAGTTAAACGTGCATCATTTCAAATTGTTTATATAATTTGTCATATGCAGCTGCGTACACAAACATCATTGTATGGTATTGGATTAGTTCAATCATTTATTTTGATCCTCCTTATTGAAAGTCACTTTGCAAGTCAAGGTGCAATTCATGGGATCCTCTGCCCATTTTGATGACTATAATGCGCTCTCTGACACTGTATAAATGGCATAACATTGTAAACATTAAACTGAGCATGAGGAGTTCATTGCTAGTGGCACCAATGTAAACAGAGTTAGACTGCACCAATGTAAACAGAGCTAAATAAAATCCTCCATGATTGCTTAATACGATGTAGGTTACTCATTTTGGTATTAGTAATGGAATTGTTACTGACAAGAACCAAAAAACATGTACTTGTACGTTTACCGTTGAAAGAAAGCTATCAATGCACTTGTAGTTTAGACAAATACTGGTCAAATGTTTTCCTCCTGCTTGTAGACCAGTAAAATCCCAACCATCTTCATATCTTCCATTAGCAGGCAGACAGCATTCGCGTATTGACAGTCCGTTCAGAGAACCCAGATTATAAAAAGTCTTGTTTGATTTGTAAATTTCACTCTGATCTTTTAACAAGCCGGATAATGAATACGTCCATCTGGGCTTTGAACGATGTCCGGCTTTTTAGGCTCTCCGTCTGCTGTCTTTCAGATTCACCCTTTCCTCGTAGCTTGGGAGGGATTAGATTGAGAATTAGCTTCCGTAATTGGACACGACAATCTTTTGTCAGGGCATTAAGGTGAGGCCGTCATGCAGGTCATCGCTCGCTCCAATGTACCACTCACTGTAACACACTACAGTACACAGTGAAGGTGAAGACCACCCATTAGTTGGGTTTTGTTTGATTTCTATGTTTTAGACTTGACTGGAAATCCAGCATGTTAGACAGTTTTTGTTGCCCTGCATTCTGGGGCGGGGGGTGGGGGGGGTAAAGCTTTTTAAAAATCCAAATAATTCCTTTAAGACTTAATGCCAGCGATTTAAATAGTTCAGAAATCATTTGGCAGGGTTCTTATAGAGATATAAAACCAAAAATGTTTTGGTTTGTGCTAGACGTGCTTCAAAGGAAAATCAGAAAAATAGCAAAACCTATCAGATCCCATATCTCAGTTAATGTTGGTGTATTTTATTTTAAGATTAGAAATGATGTGCTTATCAAATCTATAATCTATAAAGCTCATTTAATTGTATGGTTCTTTAATAAATATTTTTCCAATAATTGCTTCATTCCAAGAACATTGAGTACAGACTTCCGTAAAACTATGTTATTAAACTCCCAGGCCCATACCAGACATAAGCAGCTACCCCATATTTCCATGCTTAATTTGTTTTCCTGCCCCACATAATGCTACGGCACCTCTCTGGATGAGTGGTTAAGGGAACGTATCTTAGACTGTAATAATTCCACACAGGGGCTCTGCAGATCGGTTTCCAGTGGTCTAACCTATGCGCAATCCATACGAATAAGCCGCCTCCTCCTGACTGCCTAATCACCAGTTAGACTGTGCATGTATTGTGGCACACTGCAGCAGTGGTGACGGCTGGTGTTCGCTGATCCCGTGATGAAGCCTAGCAGTCGTGACCCAAACAGGAAAAAAGAGGGTGTTGAATAGTGCAGCTTAGCCTGTAATTCATCCTGCTCGAGTCGCTGCCAGGTACTCAGCCAGCTTTCTCACACACCCTGGGACACGGGGAGCAGTACAGGAAAAACACCCGACCCAAAACACAAGTGTTTCTCATTCCAGCCACGGGGGAGGCAGCCAGCAGACACACACACACACACACACACACTCACACACAATCACACTAAAACACAGTCTCAGTAAAGGATCTTGTTTTGGGCTCCACTCGGGAGTTTATTCACCATAACATTCCCAGGCTTTAAAAAATGATCACAACAACTATTGCAGTAGTACACACACACACACAATAGGCGAGTAGCTATTACTGCTACAAGTTAATAGGATTCCAAGAAAGAAGATAATAATTCAAATCTTTTAATCTTTGAGGATTTTTTGGCCGGCTTCAACTTAAGGTTCTGTAATATGTAACTTTGTGTCAAAACAACAATAAATCAAGAACACAGAATAATAATGTTCACACGATCAACACACTGAACAAACAGAAAAAGACATCTAATTTACAGATTTCAAGGTTAACCATTGTTTTTTTATCAGCCTTTTAAGCACACAACATTTTCCAGAATAGATCACTTACAAATATACTGTAAAGATAAACAGTGATCTCAATACCTCGTGTTATTGCTTTAAATAAAAAATGCATCTCACAAACATCTAGCTTATATTACAGCTAAGTTATAATTATAAATCCTTTTTTTTATTATTATTTTTTTTTTATATATCATAGTCATAGTTCCAGAGAAGGCTCATCTTTGGTGAATGCATGGGAAAGTGTTTTTTTTATACAAAATGATCACTTCAGGAATTAATCATTAAATGACCCTCTCTAGACCTGGTTTGAAGGAGTTATCTGGCAGAGTTGCAACAGATATGTTAGAAAGAATGGGCGAAGATTGACCAAGTAGATCGGTAAAGTTAAAGCAGACATGTCAGGAAAGATGTGTGGGAGGTAGGCTACAGGGGGCGAACGCCACAACTGTGAGGATACTAAAGCTATTCAGAGAAGACTACAAAAGGCTGGAGGCAAAGACAAGGTTTGGACGTACACTTTATCAGCGACTACTTATATCACATTCAATATGAACTTTTCAATGAAAATGATACATTTGTTACTATTCAAATCCAACAATGAATTATTTTACTACTTTTGGTACTGAAGGAACACCAGTGAAACCCTAACACACTATAAAATGTCCTGTTGGTAGAAAATAAATGTCTTTGTATTCTTCATTTTTGTCATAAGGGAACAAAAAAAAGCATTGTACTCAACACTACCTGAATTACTACTGATTGGAATATAAACATAAGGAACATGAGAAACATCAGAGAGACAAAACACGCTTAATAATGGTAAATCAGGTGACTTGTATACAATAAAATTGATAATTGACAAATAATTATCATTATAAAACAGCTGGATAGGTCTTCAAAAGGAAGGAGAGATGGGAGAAAGGCAAGAAAATGCTTGATTAATCAAAGTTGGAGGATTATGGATGATGATTGCATTTCAGGGTCATCATATCTCTGAAAATCTGTAAAAGCACAGCCTCCATGGCAACAAGCTACTTGCCAGATGAAAGTCGCGTCTGGAGCTTGCCAAACAGCACTGGAACTTTGAAACCCCTCTCTGTGGTCTTAAACTTAATAGAGCATTTGAAGAGTTTTGAGATTATAAGTATATATATATATATATATAATGGTCATGCATTAAGGAACCTGATCCCTAACTGAAGAACAGACATAATGTCCATCCATCCATCCATCTATTTTCTGTACTGCTTGTCCTACACAGAGTCGTGGGAGCCTGGAGCTCATCCCAGGTGACTCTGGGCACGAGGGCACGAGGCGAGGACACCCTGGGCAAAATCACACACCTACACTCACAGACCAATTCACAAGCTACAGACATTTGGAAATGCCAATCAGCCTACAACGCATGTCTGGGGACTGGGGGAGGAAACCGGAGAACTGGGAGAAACCACGCACACAGGGCAGAGCCAGGATTCAAACCCCCAACCCATAAGCCACCGTGCCCCCCAGGCGTAATGTCAGTAGACATAATATTATTCTGCAATGTGGAAAGCTCTCAAACCTTATAAGACAAGACGAGATAAGACACAGTGATGTTATATTTGCAAAAGTAGTAAATTCGGTCATTTCAGTATTTATCTTTTATATTTCTATTCTCTGACAAGTGTTATCACTAGAAGAGTATATACCGTATTATTCTCATAGTTTTGATTTCTAAAATGATTTCATTCTCTCTCTGCTTTAAAAAAAAAATAAAAATTAATATAACCGAATTTACCATTTAACATTCTACCACTCAGACTCTTTCCCAAACACTTGTCTGTCTGAGACTAAATGAAGTGTCCTCTGCATCATTTGTATGTCTGGAAAGCTTCTCATAACTAGGGACATATCGAAGTGGAAAATGTTTTCAGAATTCCTATAGTAATATCTTGTCTGTGATGTTCATTGCACCACCGAAGGGCTTTTAATGAGCACGTGTATCCACCGAACGACGCCCTAGATTACTAATGATTACATCACTGGTAATGTGTTAGTGTAGCGTATGTGTTATGCACTGTGTTATGATGAAAAAAAAAACACACACAAAAAATATCGCAGACTGTGGTCTGTTCCTGTGACGGATGGTTCACATGGAGAAGATTATTGGATTTTCATTCCATCTAAACACCCTGTTGTTCTGCAATCCGTTGAGCTAAGCAAATATGGGAGAGAGGAGGGAATTTATGTATGAATTTTAAAATGAAACACGCAATGTTGCGCTTAGTGGTTAGCACGTTCGCCTCACACCTCCAGGGTCGGGGGTTCGATTCCCACCGTGCCCCTGTGTGTGTGGAGTGTGCATGTTCTCACTGTGCTGCAGGGGTTTCCTCCCTCAGTCCAAAGACATGCGTGGTAGGCTGATTGGCGTTTCCAAAGTGTCCGTAGTGTACGAATGGGTGTGTGAACGTGAGTGTGCCCTGTGATGGACTGGCACCCTGTCCAGGGTGTACCCCGCCTTGTGCCCGATGCTCCCTGGGATAGGCTCCAGGTTCCCCGTGACCCTGAAGAAAAGGATAAGCGGTATAGAAGATGGATGGATGGATGGATGGACAAGTAATGTTCATTTAAGTCGTTTCATTTAGAAAGCAGCCAAGAACTGCTGAGCATATGGAAATTTCTCCCAGGTGACTCCTCAGAGAAGACCAAGTGTATGTCAAGCCGAATTAAAGCTTACTTTGAAGAATCTATGATATCATTTTGAATGACACAGATATGAGTGAGTGAAATGTTTTGGGAGTTATGTGACAAACTGCTTCGTCTTTTTTTTTTTTTTTTTTTTTTTTGCAAGGAAATGATTTTGAAGGCATGTAGAGATTGAAGCCACTAGTTATCCACTGTGGTACAGAGATATGTACTAATAGATTCAGTGCAGGATCGCGGTGTCTCTATGTATTATGCAGTGCATTTGTTTTGCTTATAATGATCTTGTGTGCTTTAGGAATGCAACATTTTTCTCTTAATAATAATACAATTGAAAGAAAACCCATGCATTCAAAAATGTTTGATAAAATGACCAGTTTAATAAGAAGAAATCGCATTTCACATCGAATATAGCAAAATAACTCAGATTTGTTTTAAACTTAATACAAGCATTTTGCCCTTTGTATATCATAAAGTCATTTTAAATGGAAACCATTCCAAAAGATATAACAGAAATTATAGGTCAGATTTTTTGCATTCTTATTTATATTCTTGTTTACTGTATGTATTTAATAATTTACTGTATTTACTTAAATAATAATAATTAAAAAAAAAAAAAAAAAACATAAGTAAAGCGCTAGGTATAAATTCAAATATTATAAACATTATAAATCAACGTTCTGAGGCGGTAATGCATTAAAAAAACAAACATGTAAAGACTATAGTTATGTAAGAAACTGCCTGTGACTCATTTGAATGTGTATTGCATCGGAGTGTAGAATTTTATAACACGCAGTTGTTGTTTTGTTTGTATCTGAAACAATGAAAGACAGTACATCACTGATGGAGCTGAATCTTCAAAGATATTACCTGAGAGTTTGGCCCTCGTCCTTCTATCATCACCCACGTTACACTTGATTTTTTTTTCTGTTTACACAGTGTGGGAAAAGTCATCGATTTTTCCATCTTACCTTGACCTTTACTGAAAGTCATATAGCACATCAGTGAGCCTTTTAGTTTCATCTATGCTGAATAATTTAGGTTGAGCAGAGTTCCTCTGAGTGCTGAACTGATTTTCCTACCTCTGTGGACTCTAATCTGACATTGAAGATGCATAGCCAGTTGTCTGCTTGCTGGAAGCTCTTAGAAACAAGGTTGAAGTGTAACGTTAATGGGAAATTTGAGCGAAAAACATTTGAACAGGAAGTCTTAAGAGCAGAGATTTAAAAAAAAAAATAAAAAAATACGTACAGGTTTAAACTGATTGCTGGTTTCCTTCACGTCATCAGACGTCTGACAGGGATTCCTTCAATCACTGAGAAATTCCTTAGCGTTGACGCACAGGGTGTTTCCTTATGAGAAGTCCCGCGGAGTGCGAACACGTGGGTGTCGTCAAAACAACTCTTTCGCTAGGCTTTCCAGTTCCAAACAGTTACCGAAGACCAGCATAAAAACATAAGGCGGCATAAAAACCTATTCTGATTGAAAAGGTTAGCCTTATCCTAATGAAATCACGTACCTAACACAAGCCTAACCAAAGTTAGGTGCACCAAGGCTACCATACATTACACAGACAATTAAGTTCCAGAAAAACCCTGCATGACCAATCTTATCTTGGTTGAACAGAAGTGGCTAGATTAGAGGAGAAATTGTGTTACAGCTTCCTATAATAAGAGCAGAGGTTTATGGGCAAGAGCTACAGGGAGCCAGCTGAGATTAAATTACACAGGGCCAGAAACATCAAATACTTTAGGGACCATGAGGAGAGGAATGGTCTCCACCACCACCCATACACTCTAAAGAGGGAGGCTTGAAAACGGCAAACAAAACCCATCAATACTGCATCTGCTTGAGCTCGAGTCCTCCTTGGTGACAAATTATTCATTGTGCAATGGGTTTTGTTGCAACAGAATCACTCAGCCATTGTGCACTGTGTACGCTATAAATGACGATGGGGTGAACAAGAAAAGGGGGCATTTTCAGAAAGCTGGTGTTTCATAAGTCCACATCTGCTCCGAGCCCTCTATAGTGTGGGAAGATATTGGAGTTTGTTGTGATTACATAATTGGTTGTTACGCTATGAAACATCGCGTTATATTTAGAAGCCATATAGGACATTGTCATCGATAATGATTTACAGGCAGAAATTAAAAATCAACGGTACAGCATTCTGTAAAAACACTGATGATGAGTTGTCATGTGACTTACAACACTAAGTGATTACAAAAGACTAAACGGAAGACACGTCCACATGTCCTATAAATAGTTCTTGACGATCAGGAAAACCGGATTTTCAACATCTACCTGCATGCCAAGCATTTTTGGAAGGGCAATGAACCTCCCAAACTGTAATGTTCTGCTACACCTCATTCCTCTGAAAGGTCACTTCAATGAGATTAGTGATGCTAAAGTCACTGCCTTATTAAACGGTATCTCAGCATTTCATGAGCAAGTCTAAACATGTCGAAAGTGGCCTTTTTGTCTCATTGACAATGATTTTCAATACCAGTGCTGGCTAATGTGTAGACATCTAGGAGCGAAACAATCAGACCTTACTCGATCCTAAATTCATTATATTACAATATTTTGCACTGATACTCTATTATTTTACGGACCACAACGACGAAAACATCACATCTGTAATGACTGAAGAAAACCTCTGTATGTGTGCACTCACAATATTCTACCACCCAAAGAGAAAACAGACGAGGTCCTAATACTCAGGAAATCATTTCAATATACACTGAGGCACCAGTTTAGAAGATACTTAATAGGTTCATAAAGTCACAACTCTGTGTTTCGCAGCTTGGAGTTTCTCTCATAGCTCAACATTGTTTTGGATGACTCATAAGGAAAATTGTTTTTGTATCATACGACCTACAGTCATGTGTGACCGGAACTATCTGTGAAATATGCTCATTAGTTATGATGTGAGAATTCGAAAGATTATGAGAAGCGCCCGAAACAGACGAGGGTACGGTTGGGTATATGACAGTATCCAGGTTCACATTAACAGCTTGCTTTTAAACCACAGCATTGAAAATAAACAAGGAGGCTTTGTGAACGCTCTAATCTCAGCTCGCACAAGCGGGGCTTACAGTCAGCTGGGAAAACAAAGCACACATTTCAAGATTAATAGCAAGGTTGGTATGTCCACAACAGTAACAAGCTCCTACAGACCTACAGAGGCTCCAACATGATAGAGCTGTACACGTGCAGCAAAACAAAACAAACGAAAAATTCTCCTTACACATGACTTCAATGTGATTACTCACTCTGACATAAACCATGGAAAGTTTAATAAACGTGCGACCTGTATTAAGCCCACATGCTGATATTTACAGCTCACACGCATGGTTATGCAAATTAAAATCCATGGTCTACATTATATTATAGGCCCATGCTAATAATAAGGTTTCAGGCACAAAAAAAAAACCCCACACACACACATCCTTAATTACATTTTCATTTACAATATGAAAGATGCAAACCGAACGGAATTTAGCCTGCCCCCGTTTTCCGTTGTGAAAGTCATCTGAACCAAAAGCATGAGGAGACATTTGACACTGGGCTGTTGGGAATGCTCCTTACCCCTAAGTGCTAAATATCCTACACTGATGTAACCCACAACAAAATAAACACTCATGAGCTCATTGTCATCTTAATATTAGTTTGTTCAGTGGCTTCAAGTTCCAAACGCAATTTATTTCACAAAAAAAATCAATAATTAGCAGTACAAATCAACCAGGTGTTTAAAGAACAACAAAAACATCTACTTTTGCCCCGAAATGTACAACGTGGTATGATAACACGTGTCTGACTCTGTGCCAGAGACATCCAAGTGACTAATAGCCAATAACCTTCCAGTTGGCATGTGGATATTAGTCATGAGAAAAGAGGGACGACGACAGGGGGAGAGTCAGATCAATAGTTCATCCTTTGAATAGACTATAGATCCCATTTGTGTTGGGAAAACATAGTAGATAAAGAAGGTTGGACACAACAAAGCAGTCCTGAGCATGATTTCCTCATACGACTAATCACCACATTGGTTAAGATTCTGCTCTAGAGACCAGGAGGTTGTAAGCTCAAAACCCAGGATAGGAAGAGAGACGGCATAGGAGTTTGAGCACAAGATTTAACCATTAACTGTGAATGTGTACGTTTAAACTGGATTCTGCCTCACACATTGAAGTCACATTGAATAAATGCGTGCAGGTGAACGAAGATAAAAACCATACACGGTAATTTCGATCATGACCTTTGAGCTACGAGGCATTTAAAGTGATACATGAAAAACAGTCCCTGATTACTAAAGAAAAAGGAGAACACATGAATCATGCCGGGAACACATTTTTTGACTAAAGTTGCTTTTATTGAAAAAGGCCAGGGTGCAAATATGAAAAAAATAAAGACAAGCATATATTTTTAAGCATTTTAATACAAACTCAATATAAACTATTTCAGTCCCTCTTCACGTGTAAGACACTGACTCAAAATACTTTGTTATACCGTATTTTATCAAGTATTGCACAATGTAGGTACAAAATTAATATATGATTACATTGTCCTTAATATAGCAAAAATCTTCTCAACTCTTAACAGAAAATACAACTTGTGTTTCTCCAAAAAAAAAAAAAAAAAAAAAAAAAAAAAAAGCTAAATATTCCTACACTGAATTTTCGTCACTAAAGTATAGCCTGTACACTATCTGTAGAATTGTTGATCTATTTTAAAGGTGGATTTCCTCGATAAATTTTCTTTTCTTTTTTAAAAAAAAAAAAAAAAAAAAAAAAAAAAAAAAAATATATATATATATATATATATGTATATACACACACAACATAAAGCTGCTGCAGCCATCACAGATCACTGGAGTAGTAAAAAGATATAAATGCAATACCGTGTCATAGAAACAATATATATACTCTGATACTTTACAAATTCTGTACTCAATTAAATTATACAATTAGAAAAAAAGACCAAGTAACCCCAGATATATATTCATTAGTGCCAATTTCTTAAAAATCAGCCAAGTCTTAACCAACTTGAAAATACTGTAGGAGGCCAGAACTTGAAGCTATGTTGTTTTTTTAATATATATATATATTTATATATTTTAGCATTTTTTTAAACAGTAAAAAAATTGTGTGCTTTGTTGGCAAAAATAGGAAAAAATGAAAATAATGTGAAAGTAACCAAGCTTGGACACATACAACAAGCTTTTAGTAGAAACAAACTCAAGGGGGCACAGAAAGACAAACACCCTTGGGCACATGCTCTTTTCGGTGACTAACAGGGTTGTTTTTTTTTTGTTTTTGTTTTTTGCTTCCACAGATCTTTTTATGTCCTTTGTTAGTGTGCGTCATTTTATCTCCTTCCTTTTGCCAACAATAAATTCATGAATAAATTCTGGATTCGTTAGTTAGCCATGACTGGCTGGAATTGCTGGTTAGAATACTGCATGTTGCTTAGGCTGAAGTTTAGACCATCCATGAGAGACTTGTCGTTGAGGCTCCCGTAGGCTGCAAACACGTCGAAGGCATTGTTGTACTGCAGAGGGCTGAGGCTGAGCGGATTCTCGTTGCTGAACATCGTGGTGGAGCTGCCCTGGCTCTGAAGGTTAGGGAAAACAAACTCCTTGGCGTTAGGAGAGAGCGCGGAAGCCTTCGGCTGCCCTCCGAGACCAAGACCGTAGAGAGAATGCATGGAATTGGAAATGGCTTTATGCTTCAGTAGGCTGGTCACATTCAGGCCCAGGTTGGTGGGAGATGTGCGTGCCACCTTGCTACCACTGCGGCTGCCGTTCTTCATTTTGGTGGAGCCGAACTTGGTGGCGGCGAACGTGGCTGTGGTGAAAGTTAAAGGTTGAGTGGAGCGTGGCATGAATGACGGGCTGACAGAAGCAGACTGACCAAACGGTGGTGACGGGGAGCTAGACTCAGAGGAGACCCCTACAGGATCGCTGATTGGCATGAAGACCTGAGCATCGGGGTTAAAACTGTTCCTGATCTCCTTGTCCAACTCTGACCCGTTCTCGCCGGTATCATCCACGTAAAGCACCTTAATGGATCCCTTCTCCCCAATCTGGTAGGACACCTCAAACGGGTCGATCCACACACTGAGGTCCTGAGGCAAGTTGTTCCGAATGTCTTCGATGTCAATCCCGCTCTCTTTGGCTGCTTCTTCCACTACCGTGTCGACCTTCTCCCCGACATGTATACACCTGAACCCGGACCCTTTGTATGGCTTGTCGGGGTACCAGTGCCCTTCATATTTCTTTTTCAACTGCCGTTCGAGCTCTTCCCCGAAGATGTTCACCCGACGTCGAGGGAGTTTGTTGTACAGGTAGGATATTATGAAGTTGAGTGCTACTTGGATTTCAAGCTGCATAGCTGCTTCCCAGTTGCAAGCGTGTGTGCCTTCGTGAGCCGAGCGTTGCAAAAACCTCCTAGGCAGTAAGTGATCAGTTTGTGGCGAACAGGACGCTGATTTCTCCCTCCACAGGACAAAGGAAGTCTTCTCTATCCTTAGGAAGGGGAAAAGAGGCAAAAAAGGTTCAATCCTGTTGTGTGCATGTGTGTGTTTTCTCAACTCAACCATCTAATACTTTCTGCATTAAAGTTCATTATGTTTACACCGACTGCCAAGAGACAGCTCAGGTCTTGAATGCTTGATATTCACCGAAGACTAATATGCAGGGTCTGAGAGAAGCATTTTTATCATTCTTTCAGCTTAAAGACAGTCGCTTAATACCGTTTTCAGACACATGAGAAGAAATGTTCGAGTTATAGGCGATTATCAAAGCACGACGCTGCTAAAACAAGGAGATTCTCAGGGCTCGATAGGGCATTTCTTCTAACGATGCGACACTTGGAGATGACATTGCGCAATCGCTTTAGCGATCGGGTTTCCTCCATAAAGCAGCCAATAACATAGCGAAGTGAATGGGGTGTAGCTCCTCCACCACCACCACCACCACCAGGGTTTACCAAATTAGTACAGTACGTGTTTCTCCTAATGGTGCCATAGTGACTCCAAAACAGCAAGGTTTATTTTCGGAACCTGTTCCTTTCATTTAAAATCAGAAAAAGAAAAGAAGTTTTTGTAGCTAGGACATTTTGTTCCTTTTCTGGCATTTTGACAAGGTTTTGTTTTGGCCCCTCTTTCCTCACTACCCTTTCATTTGGTTTGCTGTAGCCAAGTCAAACACGTCCTACAGACTGGAACTTCATTATCCACGACACCTCCAGGCTAAAACACGGACTTTCTTTTAGTCCGACTCGGGGTTGTTTTGTTTTTGTTTTTCTTCCCCAGCGTCAGAAATGTTGGTAAAAGGATTCAGCGAGAAAAATAAATAAATAAAAAAAAATCACAAGCAAACTAGCAGAGAACTAGCCAGCTCGCTTAATATCTACCAAGGCTGTGAGATAATCTCTCCTAGTCCCAGTGCAGCTAGTCAAACAAGCTAACCTGACTGAAAATACACCCGGATACATGCAGCACATCTGATATGGTTGCTACGCATGAAAAAGAAAAAAGAGCTTGTATCCAGGAGCAGCACTCGACGGACTGCTTGTTTTAGGAGGATTTAATCACACCGCATATTTACATGTATTTCTCTTGCTAATAAAGTGGAATAAATCACACGCTATACTCAGAAATGTTGACAGTAAAACAGAGCTGGTACTCACATGCACGAGCAGGACTCAGGTGTAGATCCCGGATGTAGTTAGTAGCTTCCGCAATTATCTCTACCTCTAATCTCTGTAGGTTTGGTAAAATTGTTATTCCAGTTACAGCGTTTTAGTGCTTTTGGTGTTTTTGTTTGTTTGTTTCCTTTTTTTTCCTCGTTTTTTTCGTTCTCTGATGGGCCAGTTTGCTGCTTGATAAGCAACCTGACTTCCCCCACTGCCTGGGAGTTTTTACAACTCTGCCCTTTAAACCAGTCACACAGCAGCTTTATAGCAAATCCTCCGCTCTGGTCCTGAGGTGGGCGGATACGCAGGACCACAAGACCACGCCCCCGACGACATCAGCGATTGGATTGTTTTAGCCGGCGTCACTATCGTGCCTTAGCGCTTATTGGCTGTTGACGGGCGTGTCAAAAAAAAAAAAATCGCCATGGAGAACCCATATTGTTATTTGACCAATCAGCGACAAGTACATTAGAGCAGTTGTCCCCTAGTTATGTATTAACATTGTTTCTGTGCCTACACAGGGAACCTCAATACAGTGAGTAGTTGCTATGGCTTCTTATGCTTTTTTTTTCACTATGAAAAAAGCATAGATGTATTGTCATTATCCTGTCATATGCACGCAGGCACGCAACCGTTTCTTATAGCTTATTGTAACATAAGTATTTATTTCAGTAGCATGTAGTCGGTGGTCATTTTGTCGATAATTTTTTTTTTTCGAGATTTACATATAAATACATAAAATATCTCGTATTTTTGCAGCTGATATTAAACCTGCTTGTGCCCTTGAGTGTTTTGTCTCGGTGGGTGGATGGGTGGGTGGGGGCGATAAAGACTCTTAGCTATTGGTTCTTGGCTTTCTGACGTAGTCATGGCCACGCCTTGTTTTGACAGGGGAAGCCATGGCTACGTCCCAACCCGCACACTGCCGTGCTAATTAGTATGCCAGAGACGTACAGAACCTATAGGAGGCTTTATTTTTATTCGTTGACAACCTTTCCCCTGAGAAACTACACGAGTTATTAAGATGTCTGGTGCGGCTTTTTCCCCCCTTTCATGTTTTATTTTTTATTGTACAAATATTGTACAAATAAGTTGTATTTACTCTAATGATATGTTGGCCACGTCTACTGCACACTTAAAGGGGAATTACTGCAGATAAACTAAAATAATATTTATAATAATACAAAATAAAATCTTTGCCTTTGAGTAGAAATTTAACAAATTCTATAAATAATGTAACAAATAAAATATTAAGAACTTTTTTTAAAAAAAAATCCATGTATCTATCTCTCATAGTTATCTATCTATCTATCGATCGGTCTATCTATCTATCTATCATATTTTATATTTGACCTATCTATCAATCTATCTATCCATCTATCATAGTTATATTTGATCTGTCTATCTATCTATCTATCTGTCTATCTATCTATCTATCCATCTATCATAATTATATTTGATCGATCTATCTATCTATCTATCATAGTTATATTTTATCTATCTATCTAGATACTATGTAAATTTAGACAAAACTTAATATTTATAGCACTGGATATACATAAAAAGATATATATATATATATATATATATATATATATATATATATATATATATATATATATATATATATAAGATTTAAAGATATAGATAGAGATATACATATTTTCAGTGGTCTTAATGTTAAGTGTTGTTTACTACAGTTACATAGTGTTTCCCTTTGCTTGGTTATGCCCATTGTACACTTAAAGGGGAATTACAAACTAAAGTAATTTATCTTTATCTTAATGTTGAATTACAACATTACCCTACTGATTAGGATACTGATTTCAGACTGAACACATTAATTTATACTAGATCTAATATATTTAGTCCCTGTTGTTAAATGTGTATATGAACTGATTTAGACTCAATTAATGGACCAAAGAAATCCTTTCTTCTTGAGTCTCCATTCTGACTTGTAATAGTACAGGGCAGTAATCCAGGTCAGACTTTGAACCAGCACTGTAAGACTGGATCATTTGGTGAGGTTATAAACATTCATAGTGCAGAGAAAGAGGATCAAAGTTTCTGTCTTTATTTATTATCAGCCTCTCCGGGCACAAGTGGCTGCTGACAAAATAAGCTAGTGGCCTGATCCGTTTGCAACCTGTGTTTGGAACGTAAAACGTTATGACAGTGGTCAGCTTCTAGGCCCTTATCCTCAATGTACAGTGTGTAAACAGATTATTAACAATATATCATATTTTATATACATCAACACTGTTTTACCCATATAAGCTGCCATAATGTCTTCCATTCAGTATGAGTTGGCAGGTTTGAGCTCATGCTTTAAACAGCGCATAGCGTAGCAACCACAAACCTAAGACAACTCAATCCATAACAAACGTCTACTCCGCCCCTTCGTGACGTGCACCTGATCTCCAGCGTGTCAGCACTGTGTTACACCCTTGTATATCTCACAAAGGCACCACACCTGTCTTATCCTAAAAGTGTCAGTTTAACTGGAGAATTCTGTATGTGTATTCTGGATGTTGAAATTGTTCTCATCATTCTCTCATTTCCACTGTTCATTTGAACCAAAGCTAGATAAGGAGAAACAGGAGGAGAATCTCTGATATGTTTGCAGTAAATATCAGTCATGGTGGGCAGACATGGTGGGCAAAAACAACAGGTAAAGAAAGGTGAGATAGATTCCAGATTGTACCACTACAGGGGATGTGAGTGTCTTTAGTAGCAGGAGCCCAGAAGACACCGCATAAGCATTTCCAGCATGACACTGACTCATACATTGGAGTCGTGCCAGCACAGATGGAACATGAAATTTAAAGGTGCCGGCACATTGTGGCAAAAAGCAGCGAAATTGCACCAGAAACCTGTTTGTTGTCACTGGTATGATTAGTATTTGTTTATTTCACATGCAGATTACAAGCCGCAGTCTGTTTACTGGGGAGACAAAAATTAAAACGGATTAATTTTTAGATTAGCATCTGACACAGGCATTTTGCAGTACTTCACAGTTCAAATATGTCAGGTTGATGAAGTCATTGGCACAGTTTCATGGCTTGGGTTCAGAGTATTGATGCCAGTGAAGTCACCTCTTAGTTGCCTCAGTAGAAAATATCCAGTGTGGGAAAATGGATGGAATGAACTAGGAAGTTGTCAACTGTTAAAACATAAGGCATTGCAATGAAGGAACTTCGTAAGAAGATGTGTGAATTAGTAGAACAACATCCAACAGGCTTTCCCTAGGGCTGGTGTTACCTAGTTAAAAGCCTTAAGGAGGGCCTCGCTTCAGTTATGAACCTCATCCAGAAGCTTGAAATGTATTTAGTGCAAAACAAATGCAAAACTAGCTGCACGGTGTTATGTTCTGTTTCTCAACACCTTATCCTGTACCAAGCTACACCAGTAGTCCTATTACATGTCTGTACACTGTGTGGGGATGTACAAGTTTATTAACGGAAATGGACCACCACAGGATCGCCGGTGACAAGATATTGTTTGGTTGGTGGAGTATTGTCAGTAACCCTGACATAGTAGTAATAATAAACACTCATATAATGTGTGGTAATTAATATTTCTGTGGTGGTCCCTTTCCACTGATTTTAGTTCAGGGTTGAGGATGGCTGACAAATTATACATGGCTTCAGTCTGTAATTGTGTCCACAGTGCATACAGTATGTAGGTTTTACCTGATAAACTGTCAATGTGTTCCAGCAGCTGTCCGATGCCAGCAGTTGAAATGCACCCAAGGGAGGGAGCCACTCTTGTGAAACTCAGCTTCAAAATGGCTTGCTTTTCTCCCATAGGCAGCTCTCTGCTCTCAATTTTGGTTGATACTTTTAACAAAAATTCCGTCTTCACAGGTGAAACTGAAGGCTAAAACCAAGAGTCGATGTTCAAAGCTATTTATTGTTTAAACAATCAATCGAACAGGACACACTATACAGTATATAACGTGTTCCAGTATTTTTGCTCGCCTACAAATTGGGTTGTCTGATACAAAATGTGCTATGTTCTATGTCGTTTAACACATATACATATAAATACCAGGAAATAAAAGGTGAAATTCTAAACTCTCTTCTCATATTTCTCTTTTAATCTAAAACCCAAATGTCTTCAGTCTGCAGCAAAAACAACTGAATTGGCCTTGCCGTTCCAATAGTTTCAGAGGGGACTATCAGAGGGCACTTTCTTCAAGGCACTGTAGTATGTGTAGGCATTTTTAGCCATTTGAGGACACCGTCATGAGTCACATAATGACTAAGTGGAAAATATCATAAATATCATATCTTCCTAAAAATGCCAGAACACATGCATATTACAGTTTACTGGAAAATGTGTACGTGCTCGACTCTCACAGTCAGATATGGACTTTTCCCAGCATGTTTGCCATTATCTTCTAGTTCGCATGTACTTAAAGTGGTCAGTGAATCTATTACAATATATAGTACGTTATTTTGTCAGCCACGTCATTGAAATGAACTGTTTGGTTTAGAAGTTTGGGAGAAAGAACATGCCAGAAGCTTCACTTTCTTCCTAGTTAACTTCCTTTAACATTTTCATCTCTCTCTCTCTCTCTCTCTCTCTCTCTCTCTCTCTCTCTCTCTCTCTCTCTCTTTCTCCACCACCTCCCCGTCTCCTCCCTACAGTATATTTAACAACTCCTACCAAAGAGTCTTTAATCAGAGGCTTGGCTTTCTAACACACACCAGAATCCACAAAGCCCATGTTCTCAAAGTTCTCAGCACGTTTAACAGTTCTCCAAGCATCCTTCATGCCACTTAGTTGAGGTTATAGTCGTCACTCGCAAATGTTTAGTGTGAGTTTCTTCGAGGTTCCTCAGCTTCACCTTCATAGTGTGGCTTATGTTTTGAAATCTATCTAGGCATACTGAG
This sequence comes from Ictalurus punctatus, assembly GCF_001660625.3. Taxonomy (NCBI): domain Eukaryota; kingdom Metazoa; phylum Chordata; class Actinopteri; order Siluriformes; family Ictaluridae; genus Ictalurus; species Ictalurus punctatus. Next base: position 10,149,955 of record NC_030428.2, on the reverse strand, counting down.
TTTCAAGGGGAAACATGCCATATTACCTCGAGTCTATTAATACAGTTAATGTGTGAACCTGACAGGATCATTTCACTACGCACTCCATTTTAGAGCAGGTTCCATAACATTGTATTGTGCAAGTAGTGGCAACATGGCCATTAAGTTTGAAGTACACTCAAGTGTTTACAGCTTCAGCAATGCCAACAAGACGTGAGCCGTGTATCCATGGCAACTATCGATGGTAAAGATAATCTCAGTCCTCTCCACAGTGAAACAGAAAGGAAAGCCTGGTCAATTGAATTCTCGCCGTCATTGAATAAATGAATCTGATTTGTTCCGTGTACAGGGCATAAGAAAAGGACAGAAACAAAAGAAGGAGATGAGAAGTGTTTGCTGCCTGGAGATGAGTCATGTGTTTTGCTTGTCACCTGGAGATAAAGTACGAAGCAGATGGAATATGACTATGATTTCAAACACAGAGACATTGTTTCTTGAACAGGGAGAAAGAATGTGTGGTGTGAAAACACTCTCTCAAGCACATGCGCACACACACACACACACACTCACACACAGACTCACAACCCTACAGTACACATGCGATAATGCACACGCAGTGAAAAAAAGAGGCAGAGCTAAATTTCACTGACGGATGATTCCAGAAAATGTAAGAGAAAGCTGATAGGCAGAGCAAGTGAGTAAAAAGCACAAAAAAGACCAGTAACGCTGTAATGGAGAGGACTTGTCCTACAGTCTGATTCAGCACTTTAATCTTCACTCTCTAGGGATTTGATTGCATACACAAGAGGAGAAGACTCTTTTTTTTTTAAATGCTTTTCATAACAGTCGTAAAAACACAGGATGGTAACAGTGTTAATATACCTACTGGTTAGAAAATGAATGTGCTTCTTTATGTGTGTTGGCATCAAGAGCCCCGGAAATGTTGTATGCCCCACTCCGTTTTTAAGAAGCATGAAACCATTCTGGTTCTACAATACTATAAATATTGAGATTGAATCAGTAATCCAAGCTGCTAATTAAGAAACCCGGCATAGTGCATCGCTGCATAAGAGTTTCCAATTAGGAACAAAAAGCTTCTTGATTTGGTCTTTACAGCAATTTGATGTAAATGAAGAGGAATTTTCAGACATCATAGTGACCTTTGTTAAAAATGATTACTACACAAGGCGGACATGAGCAAATACACACAGGGCATGTACACACATGATGAATGTAGTCATTTCTCTCCGAGAAGGTCAAACGGGCAGTGCTTGTTTTAATATATAAACGTCCTGCTGGGAAGCTGTAACGTAATACAAATCAAATATGAAATGCAAGACACACATTAGATAATTAGCATGCTTCTAAATTGAGTGTTTCCTTCAATCCGAATAGCGAGCCAGTTTTCCCACGCACCACTTTTCCGAGCACGGTATTAATAGTCCGAGCAGTAATTGATGTTTGTGCGTGCTGCACACAGCGTAAATATTCTAATCAAAAGCAAAGTCCAAGTTTTAAACCTCGTCCTGCTTGGGTATTCATGCTAGCTTTGTTATTAACATGTTTTCCTCCCGGGTAAGAGATCAATTTGGTCAGCCTGATATTGGTCGGCCGAGTCCATAGCAGGAAGTCACGTCCGGTTTGGGATCCTGCAACAGACGCTGCTGAGTTAATCATTAGTGCACACCTTTCAGCATGTCAGATCTTAATCATGTACACAATCATAACGCCGTGTATGTCCTCCTTTATGGAATGGTGTCTAGTTGCATTTCTGAGCTGCACCTCGTATGTTTTGCTCTCATTTTCACAATGAATGCAGTTGACACGTTTTTCAGGTGAGAGATGATCTTCTCACAGTATCGTCTCTGATGCACCAGTGGTGGTTTATTCTTTGTGAGCTTTATATTCTGTTCTTTTTTACTCCAAGCATGATGATGAGTAATAATGGGTTGTGTGTGTGTGTGTGTGCGCGCGCTCATACATACAGGAGGAAGGAAAACTAATCACGCAGCCTCGGCACTGAGGAAAATGTCAGTGTCATTTTGAGATTTATGAAACATGGAAGGCTGCTCTGCTCCGGGAGAACAATGTCCTCTCGGCTTCATCTGCACATTCAATTAGTCCCTTTTTTGTCCTGACTCGCCTTTGTAAAACTTGTTATCTGTGTTCTACCAGGACAGAAGGGCAGCATGTGGGTCAGACCGGTCCGACCCATACTCTGGCATAACAGGTTGCGGAATTTCAACGTCATGTTCTGAGTGCGTTGCATCTCTCTGTCATCATGGTTATGTGTTTTTGTCGAAATAGTCACGCATGAGTGGTATGAAGTTGTCTTTTGGCCTGCTTGTGTCTGCTGAACTTTTCACCTTGCAATCAGTCTTGGTACTTCATGCGTTCTAATTTGAACGGATCAATTGTCTGCGTGCACTAAGGGCTTCTCTAAGCGTGTTAGGAGCGGTACGAGCTCTAAGCGCTGATCTGTGTATGGTAGTCCATGAGTAAATCAAGACTGACTAAGAATGTCACGGTGATGTGCTGGCTGTTCCCATGTCTACGTGAAAAGCCATTTATCACTGATGGGACAGACTCCAGTGGGAAGTCAAAGAAGCTTCCTTCCTTCATCGTGACACTTTCTCATAGCAACACTCTGCCATGGGTCAGCTGAAAGGAAACACAACACAAAAACCCCCTTAGAAACCAACAAATCTTTTAGAGATACAATCTCCGAACGTGCTATTTTATCTTACGCATAATATCAAAGGAAACATGTCAAAGTCCTTATCCTCATCTATTCCGGCTAGATATCAGTAGCAACATGTGTAGGTCGACTTACATTTTTTGTGTAGCTCTTATTTGAGTACTTGAGCAGCTACATACAGCCATCTGTTCTGAGTGAAGCTGTAGTGCTGAACAATGCTACACTGGGTATAAATATTTCATCCTGAAGACAGAGAAAGCAAAGTGTTCAGAGGGCCAAGGCATGTCTGGCCGATATCTCTAGCCAAATCTACAGAAGCGTTTAGAACCTCCAGACGACTCCTCTTTTTTTCCTTTTTTTTTTGGTGAATAAACAACCACAACGTTTCCTGCTAGGTTTAAATGACCTTAGTCATTCACAGCACTACTCTGTGTGAAGAGCATTCAATTTGTTCACACAGTATTCTGGTGGTTATCTTCCTGAAAACAAATCATACTGAAGTGCAAAAAAGTATACTTCCAGTACATAAGGAATAGTAAATGCTTTTCATTTCATATACGTTCTATAAATAGTAACATGAGATACGCTTTTCCGTATTTTATAATAAAGTGTGTTTTAAGTAACACTTTTAAAATTCTAATTCATTATGATGCAGTAAAGGCTGCGTACAGAAGTATATGAATCTTCATGTTCAACTTAAATGTCTTATTTGAAAAGTATACAGTACTTTAAAGTACTTAATAAGTACACTTCGCTTTTTTACGTACTGAAACGTACTTAAACAAAAGTATATTTCATTGTCTTGTCAATTTAAGTGTAGTTTTGTTTTGTTTTTTTAAGTATACTCAAATGTAATTCCTTTCAAAGTATGCCTTAATACAACTCAATAAGTACACTTCAGTAAACGTGGAACAAATTAAAGGCGAAGACGGATGCAACTGCGGACAGTTTATTGAGTAAAGTGCAAACAAACAGCCAAAAACAAGAACCATGAACGTGAACTGCGGATACAAGGCAAAAAACATGCACACTAGAAGCGCTACTGTGGGACAACAAACGATAATACAACAGAAGCTTAACGATGAGTTGCTGAAGAACTTCAATAGTGGTGCTAATCAAGGTGAAACAGGAAACAGGTGTGAGTGATTAGTGAACCGTGATGTGCAGGGGCTGATGGGTAGTGTAGTTCTGTACCCCTTTGGCAGTACAATGAGAAAATGTATTTTTTACATACTGAAGCATACTTAAACTAAAAGATATTTCATTGTCATGGCACCTTAAGTGTATTCTTTTAAAAAGATATTAAAAATGTTTAAATTATAATTTAGTAGATCAAAGAGGTACACGTCAGTGATCTTACTCAACCCACTAAAGCAGGGGCTATCATGTGGCAGGCTGCTATCACATTACACTTATTATATTACTAAAAGGTACACTTTTTAGAGCCATGGGATGCTAATGAATGTTTTATATGCTTGTTTTTTGTTTTTATTTTCGGTTGTGTGTTCGTGTACCTGTCTGAGATTCTCATAGTAGTGTGATAATTTAAGAACGAGTGTTTGAATGTTTGTAGGATTTATGTGGTAACATTGTATCAGTGTAACCAGCAGCTAAACCGATTATATTTTGGAAATGATCCAAACAGGGTCAAGATCACAACTTATTGTGCTGAGTTTTCAGTACCTTTTCAGTTTTGGCATAAGTATAATTACTCTGTTCATTGACTCGGATTTAGCGAATGAATTTAAATAAACTTGTTTGATGGACATTCTCTGTTTTCAAATAAATGTGATGTCATATACCTGTGTAAATATCAGTGTACATCAGTGCAGCAATTACATATACATATATATATATATATATATATATATATATATATATATATATATATATATATATATACACACATATATACATATATATATATATATATATATATATATATATATATATATATATATATATTTTTGGCAGATGCCCTTATCTTATGAGCAGTTGAGGGTTAAGGGCCTTGCTCAAGGGCCCAGCAGTGGCAGCTTGGCAGTGCTGGGATTTGAACTCATGACGTTCTGATCAGTAATAACCTGTAAAGTGAGTAATAACCTGTGAAAATTAGAAACATTTACATGAATTTCAGACTTTCTTAATATTTGGATTGTCCCCTTTTTGCTTCTACAAGTTTGTGTTAAACCTGATCATCCATGTTAGATCAAATCCATCCGTTTCAACCCCAGCTGTTTCGTCTGAATGCATGCTTCAGTGGAAGGGATACTCATGGGATAATACTCCTTTTGTATAAAGGAGTTAACATGGTCAATATCACAAATTTGCTCATATTTAAATCGCAACCTAGAAATTGTGCAACATCTTAAATATTGAATAGTCAAGATGTTGCACAGTTCCTTTTTTGTTTTCGAATTTTCAAACTTCTCAAACTTTCGGTTTAATTCCAGTTTTAAATTAATATTTTAAAAAATTGTTGTCTCAGACGTTTGGACCCCACTTTATGTGTATCGTTAGTATAATTAAAATAAAGAGTATAATTAAAATTTATTTCACATGTTGTAGAATTTAGTAGACAAGTACAGTTAAATTCTTTTTTGTTGTTGTTGTTATTGTTGTGTATTTTTGTTTTTGTTATTGTCAAGGCAGTTGGTATAGAAAAATAAAGCAGCACCTTTTGACCAATCAGGTTTGAGAATTCAAAATCACAGTGGTGTAAATAAGAAGATTCAGATCTGGTCGTAACTATTGGTTGCAGTGTCAGTGCGTATGAGACAGCTTTAGAATATAAATTTAGCATGTTCAACATCTGTGCACAAGGTGCTCAAAGGAACACTCGGGACACATTTAGGGAAGCACTTTTTTTGCCATTATGGTGCCTTGCAGGTGTTATTAAACACTGGAAGAAAACGAGAAAACGATAAAGAACATAATACTGGCCATCAATTTTAGTCATCAGTTATATTCAAAGAGACAGCTGTGTGGTGAAACTTAACATCACACTCTTTCATCACCAACACGTCTTCCATAAAAGCTCACGGGTGAAATTTGTATCCAGCTGTGGCAACATTTGCATCTGCCCCGGGCTTATCTCAGCTTGCCAGATGATTTTGGTTTCGTGGCATCTTAATAATTGTATGTGAACAAAAACGGACTCGTCAGGTCCTGGAGGTGCGCGGACGTCTGCACGCCACGTGAGAGGAGCTGTGGAAACGATCTGCCAACAGCAAAAGCCTGTGATCACGACACGATCCGAGGTTTACAGCGCAGGCTGTTTGTTCGGTTGCTCAAGTTTTGTCTTGAGAACAAAACATTGCAGATTTTTTTTTTTTAGGAATAAAGCTTACATTTTAGAGAGTAAATCAAGCAGATTAACAAATCGCCTCACACCGCCAGGGTCGGGGGTTCGATTCCCGCATGTTCTCCCCGTGATGCATGGGTTTCCTCCGGGTACTCCGGTTTCCTCCCCCAGTCCAAAGACATGCACGGTAGTCTGACTGGCATCTAAAAGTGTCCGTAGATTGTGTGCCCTGTGATGGATTGGCACCCTGTCCAGGGTTTACCCCGCCTTGTGCCCGATGCTCCCTGGGATAGACTCCAGGTTTCCCTGTGACCCTGAAAAGGATGAGCGGTATAGAAGATGGATGGATATTTTGACAAGTTAAAAATTTGTAAGGTTCTACTGAAAATTGTAGACAAAAAAAATGATTAATTCCAGCAGCAGTAAAAAAGAAAAAAAGAAAAACATCATTTCTCTTGGCGCAGGTTGTTTTCTGACTCATAACACTGAACGAGTTACTAAACACAGCAAATCTGCTCAGGCTAGTAATCATTGTACAATTGTGTGTGTGTGTGTCTATGAACCTGTGCACTTCCTCTGCTGAAACTATTTATGGACTCACTCGCTCCCCAGTTTCCAGTCTTTCTTTGATTTATTCCTATTTCAGAGGCTTCTAATTAATCATGCATTATTGAGAGACAGAGCTTGATGAGGTTTATCTTTTGCTGCAGTCGTAGCATACATACCCACACAGAGCACTGAGATTTCTTTTCCTGCAGCATGCCTAAGAGGACATCCAGGGTCACTCGTTCTCATGTATTGTTCTACGCACCATACAGTCTATACCTCTGTTTATTGAGCACACTAAATCTTGCTACGTTCAGTGAAATAGTGCTTCCAATCTGCCCATTACATAAAGGCTGATCATAGGAGAACAGCAGCCGAACAATCACACGGCATTCAGGATTAAGCCGCATGCTGTGCAAAATACTGTCTCCCAGTTGCAACGGCACTAGCACGGGCTTTGTCTAGTACATGAGCTGTGGTCCAATCAGGTTGTCCCTCGTGCAGACGGCTTTCAGGCTGTACGACAAGTCCAGGGTGATTCTCGAGACCGTACACTAAACCCCACTATGTGTTTAGAGAGATGACGTGATTGAATTTGATTCTTCAATACTTTGTACATGTCGTCACATCGATGAGTGCACTATCCAATGACTATTCTATATAACTGATTATTTATTTATTTTTTTGATCAATCCATCTATAACATATAGAAAGAGAACAGTCTCTGGTTTACTTTCACAGTGCTAGATTTGGTGAGGTTCCAGATTTATTCCCTGCACGCTGCAGGTCCAGATGACCGAGGGAAAGGGAGGAGCAGCTTGCTGACTCAGTGGGTCATCTGCACTTCCTCTGTTGATACCGAGCTCTCTGCGAGCTCACCGTCTGTTACCACACGGCTCACCTGCCATGCCGGCTGCCCGGCCAAGCTGAGGACACTCTAAGCGGCTGCAGGAGACACGGGCTTCTACATCAGGATCTGCGATCCTGACAGTCGCCAATGAGACGCCTGTCACTGATGTCCAGTGAATGAATGAGAACACGGTACATGATGTAGTTGTCACTGGGAATGTTACAGTGTGCGAGTCATACCGTCCTGATGGTTATTTTCTCAGGACACAACCAAGCATTAATTGAAGTATTTAGACTAGAACCGATGGATTTTGTCTGATTTTACAGCCTCGTGATGGTGTGGTGCTTCACTGGCATTCAGACGGTCACAGAAGAAAATGCACAGCTACTAATTAGCAAAACATTGTCATGATTCAATCATTTTTTTTAAAAAACTAAATGTGTGAGCAATTATAATTTGGGCTCATTAATAATGGAAAGGAGACAAGTGAGGATTTTTTTTAAACAGCACATTTCTATGGGAGGGGGTGGGGGGGATTCATTATCTGCATGAATAATTATGTGTCAATGGAAAGTCCTCAGAAGCTTAGTAAGACGTGTACGTGTGTGTGTGTGTGTTGGCTTTTAAATCAAGCAATGTATGAGAATGTTGTTTGCATGGTGTGGTTGCCACTGGGAATGTAACGGCGTACAAGTAATGAGCACCTAATAGGACGGTGTTCCGGACACGGAGATAAAAAAGCTCAAAGTATTTAGACCAGAACTGATTGATTTGTTCTGATATTTCAACGTTATGATAGCCCGGTTTACTGGCGCTGACATGATGAGAAACAACAAAAGCTCCAAATGCTACCAAATGCAAAAATCGTTCTTATCTGTGATGGACTGGTGTCCCGGCGAGGCTGAGTGAGGCACACAACAAGAGACCAGAGACTCTGGGGTTGGGGGTTCAAGTCCCACCTCCACCTTGTGTTTCCGGTTTCCTCTCCAGTCCAAAGACATGCGTTGTAGGCTGATTGGCATCTCTAAAATTCTCCGTAGTGTCTGAGTGAGTGTATTGTACCCTGCAATGGGTTTGCACCCCATCCAGAGTGTCCCCTGCCTTGTGCCCCAGGTTCTCTTGGATAGACTCCAGGCTCCCCGCGACCCTGTGTAGGATAAGCAGGACAGAAAATGATGACGGGGGCTGCACTGTATAATTTACTGTTAAAGCAGCAAAAATCTCTTTTTATACTATCATATTGCCCCGATAATACACAGCTTTACATGTCTGGTCACATGATAGCTGACACTGGTGCCTCTTCTCCTTAAAACAGTAAGTACTTAAATTAGAGCTGCCTCATTAGGAGGTGTGTGCAATGCTCAGAAGTAAAAAAGCACTCGTCATGTGACCATTTAACAGGCCAGCCTTAATAACCACCCCTGACATGAGCTCGGCACTAGGCAGTTCATTCATGTATCTGGCAGTTTATGCATTTTGGGTGCAAGTTAAGGGGAAGATTATGTATTCACTAGCCAGGGGTCCTTAACAGAGGCTGAGACTACGACATGTGAAATAAACAAGGTCTTTTTATTGCTAAGTACCCTTATGAACCCTGAGGATCAGCAAGATGCAGTTTAGTGCTGATGATCTCTTAAGTTGCATTAGGAAAGCCTCGAGGAGCCAGTTAGTGCAAACACATATAAAGACATTAATGTTTTGGGTTTGTTTTGTTTTTTTTGTCTGTAGATGCACCACTGCAATGTGAGCACCAGTGTATAACTATTAAGGCATCCTTTTCATTCCTATGCTTTATGGTGAAAGGACTACCGGCCTGATCGGAATTATAATAACGGCTACAATTTCAAGCATGCCTATGCTGTGCATTCCTGCATTTTAGCAGGCCATGGTAAAAAAAACAATCTTGCTGGAGTACTGATGAATAAGGTTCCACTGGCGAACTGCTGAAGATAATTCATGGCAAAGGAGATGAAACTGAAGTCGAGTTTTGTCATGTTCTTTTCTCTGAGCATGCATGAGAATGAATGTTTCAGAGAGTGGTAGAATCATTTGTTCATTCATGCATTCTTTTTCAGTAACCTCTTTATCATAGTCAGGGTCACAGTGGATCTGGAGTCCATCCTGGGAACAATGGGCTTCAGGCAGGAATACACCCAAGATGGGACACCGGTCCATTTGGGATTAAATTTCCAAAATGGGGCATGAAATTATCTGCTTTCCATAGTTTATCCCTAGAAGGCTGTGGAGTAACCGACAGAGAATGGGTGCAATGTGAGCCAAGTGCTCAAAGTATGTGAGCACTTGAATTGCAAATTTAAGCTCATTTTATTTATTAAGCTTTGTTTTTGAAAAATACCCCAATGAAGAAGGAGTCAGTAACCTAAACGTTATGAAAGCATGAATAAGGATCTTTGCATCTTTCAGACTATGTATAAAGTTGATTAGGGCGGTACCGCAGAGATAAAGAAAAAAGCTTTTCGTTAGTTCCTTTAAAGGTGGGTTGAAAAAATAAACAGGAACAAGGTTGTAAATACGTATTAGAAAAGGGCTTAATAGTGGCAATCAATGGGTCATTTTACAAATCAGTATTTTGAGAGCAACAAGTCAAAACATTGGATTCAAAGTACGTGCATAATTTCAATGATGGACAAGCAGGTGATAGAGAAGCCAGAGCTTCATACTGAGTTACATTCACATGGCATTTGCAACGCAGTGGACATTAAGGTAGAGCTGAAGAATTACTTGATCATTATAAGATCATTATTGAGCTCTAGGAGTTCTATACTGTGGAAGGAAACTGACCGGACAGGCTCGAATTAACTCTTAGGGGCTAGTTATCAATCTAGCGGTTTAGATAGAAATGGAAGCTTCGCAGTAGCTGTGGGCTCCTGAGTAGTGCAAAGGAAAAGCATTTGCCCTATCGTCTAGAGAATACCAATGATGCCACAACCATCCATGGCCCGGTGAACAAAGGAGAACAAAATTTGTTCTCAGGGTGGGAGGGATGGCTCCTGTATCACTCACAATGATGCAGAGTCAATCACAGGCATACGTGAGCTCATGCATGCAGGATAGGAACGATGGCGCTTTCCTCCGAGTGTGTTACGCTGACATGTGATGATGCATGAGCAGCAGTTCGAAAAGATGCAGAGGTTGGCTTCACGTGTCTCGGAGGATACACGCTCTAGCTAACCCTCCCTACCCGGTAGGTAGTTTCGTCTTTTGACAGGGAAGAGTTAGCTTGCGGATGAGAAGTGACGAGACCAAATGAGGGAGAAAATGGGGAGAAAGAAATGAACTATAGGTGGCTTAAGAAGTTTATTTATTATTTACAGCAGCAAAAATGAGTTTGATTGATAATAGAGCTGTAATAAGATGAACAAAACAGTATTTAGGGCATCCTTGCACTTAAGTAATTGGTCACTATAAGTCACGGCATGGATAGTAAAGCCTGTGTTCTGAGACAAGCGCTTAAGAAGCTTACCTGCTGCTTTTATAACATGAAGTTCTGGTGTGTAAAAGGACAGAACCAGTCAAAGCAAAGCCACAGAATCTCTTGTGCATGTCTTTCTGACAGACTAAATGCCAAACTGTCAAACCTAAAATGAGTATATGCTACATGTTCCAGCGAGTCTGGAAGAATTTGGCAGTTAAGTGACTCGCTGCGGCATCAACATCAGCGAAACGACAGCACAAGTTCCACTCTAGTTGTAATAAGCCAACATCGCGGAGGCTTCTCCTTAACCAGAATGTAACACAAGGGATCATAGTGTCCGTTAGGGATGTGACCAAATGATATGAATACGTTATTTGGAATAGAACAGACAATGTGTTCAGAACGGATACAAATACTGACCCAGATAAGAGACGCACTAGGCAGATTTTTTCACAGGTTCCCGGGGCATCTGGCTGAGACTAGGAGTGCGCATCGGGACGGGGACGCCATTGGCCGTGACCGAAAAAAGTCATGTATGTGAGAGGTTTTTACCTTCATGTGTGCTGTGCTGAGTGATGCGTTTAAAAAAAGCATTAAACCCTTGCTCTAAAGTATACTACTAGTTTGTTTACATTTTTTTGGAAATACAAACAAGTGAATTTCAGGTGAAAGGCAGGTACAAACACAAACATCCATCGCCGAGACCAAATATGAACTTGAGCGATGTAGCTGAGGTTGAGGAACTGTCAGAGCCAGAATTCACACATCATGTGTGACAGTGCTGGCATTTCTACCTCTGTTTTCCCCAGTGTTATCGCTCAAGCCAAAGCCGTAAACACGGCGCTAACACAGATCTAATTGGGCATACTGTCCGTCTTACTCCTTGTAAGACAGCTCGTCCTGGTTCGTCTCACTGCACGTGTGTTAATCCAGCGGTAGAGCTGGTCAGTCAGGGAGCAGAGCTACAGCGGATCAGTAGTCTTATTGATTTTGTGGGGAATATTTATGCTGTGGCACTTCTCCATGTATCCTGGGAACTCATAAGATTGGGCTTTTGCCAAATGAGCACTGGTAACAGCTTCATCTTTTATAACTAAGGGAAGCTTTGAATGCTAGTATATTTTCCATGCCACTAATAGTTCCTATAGACCCAAGTATTTCATCAGAAAACATTATTCGTAACGGCACGTTTACTTAATGTCGTTTGGGGGTTGTTTTTTTTTACTTATCCTTCAGTACACAAAGAACAAATGACAACGCTTTGGAGCTTATTGTCCATCTGCCACTCTGTAACATCAGGTTTAATATTAGGATAGCTGTCGAATGCTTTTAAAAAATAATAATGCCTTTTGATTTTAGCAGCTACAAAATCAGGTTAACATTGCTGTTAAGTTTCGTCTCTGTGGGAAATCCAATTCTACAAAACAGAATATGACTGACTGTGGGCGTAAAAGAAACAGACAGAAAGTGGGGGGGAAAAACAGATATTATGCAACCGGATCTCTGAGACCTGAATGATGGTGTATGAGTAACTACTGTATATATTTGCAGGTTTGTATACGAATAAGAGGTAATTCATTGTCCATAGCTCCTGCTGTTACACCTCACTGGCATATTTTGCAACATGGATTTGGTTTCCAGTTGCTATTTAAATAACTAGGAGGTGATTATTCACCCATGTTCTCTTGTCACCACAGATCCCCCTGTCCTCCTGCTGGGGAGGGGGGGGGGGGGGAATAGTTACGTATCAAATAAATGCAGACCTTGCAATCTAAACTTGTCTAGAATTTTAAAGAAGAGAGAAATTGCATTGGAGACTGTTCTCCTTTCCTCATGAGCAGGTTCCAGCAAGGTCACTATTCAGAAACAATTTACCAGGAGCCTGTTTGGGTTCTTAGATCCCACTGATAGACTGAAGGGGGATTGTGAAGGGGGAAAATGAGCACAACTGTAGATTATCATTCCTGTCAGTTGCCGAGTGAGGTCATGAGGACGACGCTCACCCCTACAGCACTTTCTCCCAATAGTCTCTCTCCTCGCTGCGAGCTAGAACATTTTCAAAGTTATTTAGTCTGTGTAAGGATTCGGTCTACTTCATGCCATGCTCGATCCCAGCACTAAATTCATGTGCTGATACAACTTGAAAGGGAATGGGTTTGATCTGAAGTGCGCCGGTGCTGATGTAATGAACTGCAAGAGTAGAATGACTGAGAAAGGCGAATAGCATAGAAATGGCTCGGTATATTAAATCCACACAGAGAATTCGTATAATACGTCCCCACATCTGTTCGTGGTGACTTTTTAGGCTTATTTCAGCGTAATGTGTGGCATTAATAATCGAATGCATTCGCAGCAGAACTATAACAGATGCTAAATTTTTCATCGGGGGGTTCATTTGGACAAGAACAGATCGTAACTTTTGGCCACCTCTCATGAGCGAGCTTTTCTAATGGTTCCATGATGGTGTCATTGAGAAAGAAATCAACCCTAGTCGAAATTATCAGCCTGTGCTGGCTAGCATGGTGACGGAAACAGCTGTTAGTCTGAGAACAGTGGAGAGACCAGGGCCAGAACTGTTTTACTTGTACTACACTACACAGCTAACTTTATGTTTGATATATCACGTCACTATCACATTTATTCTTTTTTTCCCACACAAATAAATATGCTGTTATATGCCAGTAATACTAGCAATGACTAGCAAGGGAGGGCTGACAAGAACGGAACTCCAGCAACCAGCGAGCTCATTCGTTTCTCTATACAGTCCCTTCGGGATTTCGGCGATCGCAGAAATGAACGCAAAATCAAGGAAACTTTTTCAAAATCACCACAAATTTTCCGCAAAATTCGGGCCAAGAGGCGTCAGGTGACGTCATCACAGCATGCATTCAGCCATAGACCTCTTTGATTCACTTGCGTCGAACATGAGTGCAGAGAAAAGGTCTCATTCGCCGACAATTTCGCAAAACAATTTCATGCAATTGCGATTTCACCAATTCGAGTAAAAAAAAAAAAAACACAAAAAGTTCTGCAAATTACATCGCAAATTCTTTTCAAAACGCAGCAAAATCGAGCATTTTTGGCCGCAACAATCAAAAAAATAATAATTATAGCATTCAATAGTATGACCTTTCTGGTCATAGAGGAAATCAAGTTAAAACCACGCTTCGCATCCATGAATTAAGAGTGTTGTGGTGACGACTCAAGCCTAAGAAGAAATTTTTTACCGCTTATCCTGCACAAAGTCGCGATTGATATAAAAAAAATAATAACACAAGATCCATAAAACCCTAAATGATCCCCAATAAGTTGTGGGGGGAATAATAATAATAATAATAATAATAATACAATTTTGAATCTTTTGCTATTTCTCAGACTTTGGGATATCAAAAACAAATTACCCTGAAAATACCGCTTATCCTGCACAGAGTCGCGGAGGAACCTGGAGCCCATCCCAGGGAACTCGGGGCACCCTGGGGACACCCTGGACTGGGTGGCAACCCATTGCAGGACACAATCGCACACACATTCACACACTACAGACAGCTTGGAAATGCCAGTCAGCCTACAACACGTCTTTGGACTCGGGGAGGAAACCAGAGTGCCGCAAAGCACAGAGAGAACGTACTAACCACAAGTAAACCAGAAGCCTTTCATTTACTTTCATGTAAGGAGTGCAGATTTAGTTTCGTCAATAATTCAGAAACTCACAGCAACTCGATCATAGGTTTAAAGAGAATGATTTCAATTCATTCCGTGGTCAGAGAAGCTACTTCTTCCATCCGTTTATCCATCCATCTCTCTCCGTGTGTTTCTGACACACACCCATCATTTACCTTGGAGTGGGCAGCGTTCAGATAGGCTTTTATGTAAGAAGAGGCCTCCACCCTGTGTACCAAGGTGATGTATTACTCTTTATTATAAAGAACAGTAGAGTCGGGCGAATCCTCGTCGCTTGGACTGAAATGCTGTGTAAACACCCACCCACTTGTAAAACAAAGCATTGTTGAAAAGATCAAAGATAGGATTTGCACTTCAATATGCACTGTAAGAGGTGCATTAATGTAGCAGTGCGTTTGTGGCTCGCCGTCTCTCCTTTTTTTTTTGCAAACGCTGCCTCAAAGCTTTCTCTACATCTCGCTGATGAAAAGACACGGATGGTGCTGTTGCTATTCTCGTTGTATTAGCTTGTGTCAAGGCTGCCCAAAGATATGTGCGTCACAAGAGTGCCTGTCTGTTTGTGAAGCATGGCTGCAAATAGCCCCCGCAGTCATGATGTAAAGAAAAAAAAAAAAAAAAAAAATTCACTTTCAGTTCCTAACGCACGTTTTATCTAGAGAACATCTCAAGTAAATAACACTCGTTCGGTTTAACGACGTAGTACAGGACATCTCTAATAATAATAATAATAAGTTCATCATCATTGTTATCCAGAAAATGCTCTTCTCTGTTTGAGCTTTGTTTAAAATGGCTGTGAGGTGAAACAAGGTAAAAGCTTCCGTCACACATCATTTGCCTCCAGGTTAGTGGCTTTAGCTTTAGTGGCTTTACTCTTTTCTAAAAACAAGCCTGTCAACTGTTCTCTTCTGCGTCAACTGTTCTCAGCAGCTGAAGTCTCAGCAAAGGCTAGCGTCTGTCATACCAAATCCATTCCCTCATTTACTGCATTTAAAAGTGCTACATGGAGTGTGTACCATGAAACGTCGTTCTTCCAGAGTCGATCTCTGCTTTTGATGAAGCAAGCAATAAACGTTTAGTGTGTGAATGTTTGATTGGCTGTGATTACAACAAGCTTCCTCTCTATCCGTGTCTGTGTTATGAGCTTCATTCAGCTAGTTACTGTTGGGTGGACCGATCCACTTTACCTTTTAATTTGTCCGTTTTAATAATCAATAAAACGATCAAATGATTTCCTCGTTCTTTTCTGAAAGAAAATACAAGATAGCGTTTCTAGAACTCAAAAGCAAAAACACTAGGCAATTAGGTCATAGCACAGCACTGCTCACAGAGTGCTCAATTCTGATTGGTCAGAAGGTGTTGATTCATTTTCTATAACTGCACCTCTGACAATAGTTCTACCTGTAATATTTATATTAATGCACGTGTTCTGATACTTGTTTGGAACTTGTGTGGTGGACAGTCCACATAAACGGGGTGATTTTTTTTTTTTTTTCTTCTATGAGACATTTATGGAAGGAGTCTCCAGTGTCAGGGCATGAAGTTGTCTGATTAACTTCCAACACAAAGAAAAAAAGAGAGGCTGGCAAGGAAATGACTGCTTTATAGCTGTTGCGATAACGTGAACGATAACAGGAACCAACATTTGCAGACATCCTCAATATTAAACGAAGCTATAAACAAATGAAAAAAGTATGAGATCATTCTTTAGTTAATACAAAATGGTATATTTGGCCAGTAGATGTGGTCTAAAAGAACGAACACACTTCAGGACATGCTGTTATTGAAAAATAATCAACTGGGTGACTTGGCTGACCGGGCTATAAATACCCGATTGGCATAAATGATTAAAGTAATCCCGAGCCAGCCAGTGATATTTGTGTACGCAGCTGCATATGGCAAATCATATAAGCAATCAGAAATCATGCATGATTCGTTCATATTCGTTTTAATAGAGCATGTTAGATTTAGCACATGACCCAACAAACATGTACTAACATGTACTTAAGGTGGTCGTTATTCACGCACGAATCGATAACCACGACTCACGTCGTAGATAAGACCAGTTCGTGATTAGTCCATATGTAAGTAAGTATTAATTCAGGTATTCGTACATGATCGTTCATGTACTGTTGTTGTAAAGTGTCACCAAACAAATCTAGGCCATTTAAAGGTAGAGGCATGATTAAGTAATTAATGCAGAAATGGAAATGCAATGGAAGAGCAGGAACGAGTGAAAACTTGCACATTGGTGAAATTTGGCCGGACAAAGGAATCATACTATCTATACTAGCCGCACAGAAAAACAAACAAATCAGGCACTTAAATGATTATGGACAATTAGAGGGGTAGAGGTCAGAGGTGTAACTGTAGCTAGCAGCTGTTTTCCCATTAAAAGCTTTTATTTCACAAAAATATATTCATATTTCCGTCAAATGATAGTACTAGAGCTCTGCTCTGTGTGCCACCCATATAAACCAAGTAGGTATTCTGGCATGTACGCCAACTCAGATTAGCCGGTTTGTAACCAATTATAACAAAGGAAATCTGAGTCAGCCTGGCACTTCTGGAGAGCGAATATGCCTCCCATTAAATGTTTGCTCCATAACAACTTAAATAACAAATGTCTCACTCCTATTCAAAGATTTAGGCTTGGCAAATTACTAGTTCGCTGTTTGATTCTCATCAAACATATTGTTCATGTAATAGGATCTTGACTCTGTTCGTAATATTTCTTCCAAAAGACATAATTAAACTGATCACTAAATGAGCAGCACAAACCGAATTCATTTCCCTGGGCATCTCTCAGGGCCGAGCCAAATCACACATTGTGGATCCCTTTTAATTTGTTGAATAACAGCTTGGTGGGAGTCTGTCTGTGGACACAAAGCCACTCCAACACAAAGCACATACACACACAAGCGTGTCCCGATGAGAGAGTGAACATGTGCGATGTCGAGGCTTCTGGGACTCTGGGGAAACAGTTGTTGGGGATTTGTGAGAGAGGTGTTGTTGTGGTCGTTCCTCCCCCATAAGGCCTGATATAGGCCTGGGGACTGGCTTTCACTTTCACAAAGGGTTCATACTTCTTTTCTAAAAGTTCAGCACTGTCAGCGTAGACGATCAGATCATCTCCAGGAAAGTGCAGTATGATGTCGCATGACCGATGCAGATGAATATAACATATGTTAAAGTGCTTGACTAACAGTGTGTGTGAGGTTGTGAAAGTGCTGTCGGTTTGTGTGAGAGAGAGAGCAAGAGACCGAGAAGGGCCTTGTAACATGGTAATGTTTCTTTTATCTGAAATAATTGTCACTTGATGTCAGAAATGACCATCGATCCAAAACACACCGTGTAGACGCTAAACGTTCAGACACCGGAGTACGTTATGCCCGTGTGCTCAGAATACGAACAGTTATGTGGGCTGCTCAATTACAAGAGACATAAGGCTAGTCAAATAGCTAGTTTGGTGACTAGACTACAGTGAAATTTCTAGCTTATACTCAGCTGGTATGATACAAGTTAACGTTCTGTTAGCAATGTTATTATTTACATTTTCAGTTATAATTAAAAAAAAAAAAAAATAATAATCTAAACAGGAATATAAACCGAAAGGAGTTGAATAACATGAATTCTCGAATGCAGTGGAATGTTACTACAGTAGATAGTTAGCTAACATTCTGCTTCCCAGTCACTTCTAAGTTTGATATTTAGCTAAATGTATAAATGTCAAAGTGTGGATGATTTTCTTCGACGTTTCTTTCCTTATGTTTGACCCCAGCTGTAACTCCAGCCTATAATGTTTGCATTTGAATTGAACTAGCAGCCAGGTATAATGGTGTAATGTTAGCAAACAAGTCATCATTTAATATTTGTAAGAAGAACCCACGACCTACAAATACACCTTACGTCCGGTGCTAAGATCGAACATGAAGGGGCTAACAGTACAGTCAACTTAAATGGGGGGGGATCGGTATTTACTGTAACTAGCTGCAATATTGTGAAACTGCTTTTGTCAAATGCTTTTTATTTCATTCTATCTAATCCGATGATAGCGGGAAAAGAAGCATTTTAAAGACTTTCGAGCATTTGTATGACTCCTGATGGTATGATTCCCCGAGGCTAATTGTAAAATGAACCACAGGACCAAGAAACTAATTGGAAAACATGAGGGAAAAACAGTTTAACACCATGAGTATTCTCATCAACCATAATACAGAAAGCTGCATTTTAGATGTTCTCCAAACAGCTTTTTGTTTTTTTCTTTTTCAAGTCACTGGCCTAGCCCAGGAGGTTCACCGTGAGTGGGTGTTAATATTCTGCTATGGTTATTTACCAAACACTCTCTATGCAGCGTAGGCTCACGACTGTAACTGAGTACAATTTCCAGAGGGGACTGACTGAACAATTAGTTTCTCAAATATTCAAACTAGGTATTACATGAAAATACATAATGTGGCTGAAATTTAACTAGCAAAGATGCTGGCGGAATTAGCCAGACTGTGATGCCAACTTTTATTCCAGGGATGTAGATGGATATGAATACATTATACAGAATGAACAGATCATGTGTCCTAAACAGATATAAATACAGGTACTAATAGGAGGTGCACTGTTTTGTTTGTTTGTTTGTTTTTCAGAAGGCTATAGATACAGGTACAATTAGTGTCGGTGCATTACTCCGTTACTTCAATTATTACCGTTCTGTCTTGCAAATGCCCGTTTAGTTTGGGACAGTTGAATTTTCAGGAACCTATTCAGCACATCCATCCATCTTCTGTACCGCTTATCGTACAGTACACAGGGACGCGGGGAACCCGGATCCTATCCCAGGGGACTCTGTACAATCGCACACACACTCATACACCCATTCACACACTACAGACAATTTAGACATTCCAATCAGCCTACAGGGCATGTCTTTGGACTGGGGGAGGAAACCGGAGTACCTGGAGGAAACCCCCAAAGCACGGGGAGAACATGCAAACTCCACACACACTCGCGGAGGTGGGAGGCAAATGTGCTAACCTTATTCAGCACATTTGAAAACTAAAACATGAGAAATGTTTTTAAGGATTTCATGCTGCAACACGCTTCCCAGCATACCGAATTCTGAACCATGTGTGTCTTAGTCTATTTGAGCGCAGTGAAACGTTAACACTGGAGACGTTATTTAAACCCAAGCGGATCATCCCCGAGCGGCGACTTCATGTGTTTTATGTCGGTTGTTCATGTTTACGACAGCTTGCAGCCTCACACTCGGTGTTTCTCTGCTTCGGGTTTAAGCATCGCCAACCTCGAGGTGCTCGGTTCCAAAGCAGAAAATCGAGCTGTTGCACTTTTTTTTTTTTTTTTAATCCCCCCATCACCAACACCTCAGCAGAACTGCAGCCACTGTGCTCAATCAGGAGTTCCACTCTGTCTCTGTGAGTTACGTGCCAGTAAAAGACCTGAAAAAAAACACACCCCCACCCCATACACACACCCTCCAGCTCCACGGATGGCATTTGGAGTCTCTCAACCAAGCACAAAGCCCGACTCTGATGGATTAGGTGTCGTCACAGGAGGTGCTTGAGGCATGTATGAGCTGGGGCTCAGGGGAGGGGGGCGAGGGGGAAATGTGGACAGGGTTTCCTGAACTATCCTGGACTGGCACGCCTGGCCGAGTCAGGTGCGCACTCTCAGAAGGTCAGAGGTGATAGCACTGTGGAAAGAAGCCCCGACTGTGTGGCATGACAGCTGTGTGTAATAAACAAGGCAACCTCTAGAGTCGACAGCCCCCTTTCTGAATGGCATCTCCGGGAGTGCATGTTAAACTAGGCATATGAACTAGCAGTTAAAATATAACCAGGTATGACAGATTTAAAGCAGGGATCACACATGTCCACCAAACTTGAAACCGTCACAAGTCCCTTATACTCTGCAGCACCCTCAGCACTAGGTTTATTATTTAAAGAAACACAAAAGCCACCTGTCACGAACACTAATTCTTTCTAATGTTACAGACCGAAAGGAACTTACGTAGTTGTTTTGCGCAACATACCGCCGCAATGCTCCAACGATCTGAATGCTGTAATGTAATGTATCAAACTCAGTATTTTTTAATCAGGCCACACTAAAACTAACCAAACTAACTAACGATCATGAACAAGGGATTGATTGAAATAATCTGTGCTAAATGTGTCTATTATCAAACATAAGCATAAGTTAGAGGAAATACTGTAACCGGAGAAGTAAAGACATGCGTCACAAAGATAAATATATCATTTTCCATTTGTGTGCCTGACGGCGTATCGGAAGAAACAGCTGCGTGAAGAAAACATGCTCCCGTTACAAACATGGATATGGATTTGTGCAGGTGAAATTTCCTCTTTAAGCCTTTTGAATCTGGGGCGCTTGTATAGCTTAAAACCTGGATACAATACGAAAAGGGTCATTAGTAGGAAGCAGGCTCTGGACGAATTAGATCGGACTCATTAGTCCAGGCCAATGTAAGCAGCAGGTCTGGTGAGATAAGAGCAGCAGAGCTCAGCAGCAGTATAAAGCGCTCTTGAAAATATTCTTTGAGCCATTTGACCAAGTGTGAAGCATTTAAATGAAGGCTACGCCGACATTAACACATTACAATGACTGTCAAAATACCGATTTGTTTCGTGTCTGCCACGCACAAGCGTTCCGTTTATTTATTTGACATTTTCTTGCCGAGTAGCACCTGTCGTTCACGGCTACAGAGTTTTGATAGATATTTTTCCTCATCTTTCTCCTGGAGCATAGCCAATGGCTTTGCCGAATCTAGTGTGTTATAATACAGGCAATGAATCAGCAGGTAGCAAGTGCTGAATAGCAGAATCACAGCGCTACAATCTGCATACATCACACAACTAACGGGGGGGAAAAAAATGCCTTTACAAAATAGTTTCAGAGTTCTTTCAGACTCGGGACTGATTCAGCTTCAGTGCAGCTTACACTCCTAGGATATACTCTCTCACTGGAATATACAGACATTATACTGTATAAATGACGCAGTGCTGAATAATGCTAGAATGGGCATCAAATATAAAGTTGGTCGTTGTGTAATTGTGTAGGCAGAGAGATATTACTGTCTTTTTTTTTTTTTTAAGTTACATAAGCTCCGTCTGGGTGAAACTTGTTGATGCACTTAATCAGTTGAGACAGAAAGAGTCTCGACGTCACGCAGGGCATAAAGCCACCCTGCTGATGTGAGATCAGGGGGCAGTCTCAGACTTGCAGTTGGGGGGTAGTGAACATCAATAGTTGGATATTATTATTGTGAGGCCTCACCATGGGGCTTCAGGAACACCTCAATGAGCTCCATCTGGATAAAGATGTTGACCAGAGAAAGCGTGACAGGGGGGTTCATCAAGTCAACTCATTGTGGGTGTAAAACTTGAGTCACTAAACTTTCCAGAGGTGGCACAACATGCTCTCGTGCCGTGGATGCTCTCACGTGGATACCCTAAAGATCTGCAGTCGCCACGCTTGCTTCTTTATATAATCTCACTTAAAAACTACTGCTGTGATCATAACGACTACGCTGCTCATACCGAACATCCTTTCAACACGCTTTTGACTTGTATATCGTACAATCATGGTCGAGTAATGATTTATAATCACATTTTCCGGTGTCACAAGATCTCTTTTGAGACTGGTTCCTCTCGAGGTTTCTTCCTCATTTCGTTTCAGGGAGTTTTCCTTCCCTCATCAAAGATCAATATCTACATCTGGATTCCTGTCGTGATGACGTCTATTGTTAAAAGAGCTACGTAAATAAAAACAAATTAGATTAAAGTGCGAAGGAATTAGTGTAGAGAATGAATATTTCAAGATTAATCGAGGAGTTCATTTATATTACTGGTTGGCGCATATCCTTAAATGATTATACTGGCTTGTATCACAGGACACTCCATGGTGCATATTAATGCATTTCCGTTATACTTCATCCCATTTAGTGGCATAGTAAAGGCATAAATGTTATACAGGGCTTATACTTATACTGCTAGTGCTATTTATTCCAAGTTGAGGCATCTTTATGAAAAGTCACCGATCTCTAAAATGTATGATTAACTCATGTCTCAGGATTATTATTCTATTACTAAAAAGAAAACTTCTTTGGAGCGTGAGCTTACTGTGTGTTTTTTTTAAGCGAGTGAAGGTGGAATGGTGCTGTTGACAGGATATACAGTACCGTGCAGGCTCATTTTTTTTAAAGTACAAATCTTGATGAAATGTTTATTTTATGAATTCTGCATTTTTGAGTCAGTAAATATATACCTATTTTTTTTTAAATTCCAAACATTACTTTTTCAACAACAAAAATTAATGAAATGTTACAGGGAAATGTTTGTGGGGTAGTAAAGAAAGCAGCATATTACATAATACGCCACTTTTCAGACCAAAATTATAACGCAGTCTGTCCTGGTTTATGTTAAAAAAATAAAATAAAATAAAAAAAAGATCCAGGTCGGACAGTCAGAGCCTCCAGAAGAACTGTGACAGATTCTCCACGATGCTCAGAAAAACTTACCAGCTAATTTCCTTATAAAACTACACAGAGTATACCCGAGACGACTGATGCGTTTTTAAACGGCAAAGGCTTGTTGCGCTTAATATTGGCTGTGTTTACTTTATGACCGTTTACCGCTTTTAATAGTACATTTTCTATGTACGAATGTTTTTATTTCATTATTTTTGAAGGCGTCTTTGCTTTTGCACGGTACTGTATATAAATGCGATGTGCAAATGACTTGGACTTGAATAAAAAATACTCCATAGAGTTAGTTTGTCCGGAGTTTGGCTAGCCGAAATGTCTCAGAATAGATATGAGAGATGCAACAGAAGGCATGTTTCCTGTGTAATTTATGCCATTCATATGGTCTTTATTGGCCCAGTGATGCATAGCGTCTGAGGAAGTATGTGTAATAAAATTAATGTTGTTAAAACAACAGGGAGACTGGTTAAGTCTAGGTATTTACACACATCTATTGCCTGAACCATGTTGTTTTTTTGTTTTTTTTTAAACCAGAAATCTACCTGACCTTTGGATGCTGTCTCATACACTGCGAAAGCTTAAATACTCAGTAAAATGTAACTGATAAATTCCTCGTAGTCTGGAATAACTCCCTGCAAACTCTGCTCAGCATTTAAGTGAGTGATTAACCGAGGGCCTTTTTTGTTCTTGTTTTTCGATGTAATTATTTACTGAATGCATGTACAGAACAAATGGTACACGTTGGGTGGAATTGTGGGTAATACCAAAATAAAGTTGGAACAGAAAGGATTAATAATAGTTGTGTTTTTTTTTTTTTTTTTAAAGATTCGTAATGTTTGTTTCTTCCTAAGTAAAAAGTCATTCTAGATTCTGTAGCTTTGGAAATGTGAAGGACTTTTTTAATCATTATTGCCAACAGATTCTTAAACACGGGTTTCAGCCAGACGTGCTATGTGACAGAACTGGCTAGAACCTGGCTAAACACTTTAAAACTACCTACATCCAGAATCAGCTGCATTTGTTTGTTTGTTTGTTTGTTTGATCTCTATTGTCATTGACATTTTGGAATCTATTATGAATTTACATTCAAAATTAAAACAGCTATTGTGCATTGATTGGTTAGTACTATGCACAAATGCGACAAATCAAAGAGATTTGCGGTTCTAGACGTACAACATGACAAAACCGAATGATTTTTGGATAGGATAGATCGTGTTTAAACATTTCCTCAAGTTTCATAGAATATAGTTTCTTGTTTAAGTCTTGGTTTCCTTTGAACCAGTAGGCTTACTAAGGATCAGTGGAAGATTTAGGCTAATCTTAGCCCAGTGATAATCATTTCTAAGATGTCCCTTGCTACGGTTGTTGCCTAAATCCCTAGCATTCTGCCTACACGAAAAACATAACTATTGTAAATACAATTCCGCAGCTTCTACTCGGCCGTACCCGTCACAATCGCACAGAATAACAGAGAAGAGTCAATCGATGTTGGGGGGGGTTCTGCGTTCGGCTTTAATATATACACATGCGTCGCTTCATGCTCACTGACCAGCATTACAGCAAGTAGCTAAGACTATTCAGCCACATTCAAAGGAGCGTTGTTTCATTTCCGTTTCTCTTTCCAACCCCCCAACAAAGCTCATTAGTGCAGAGCTCGTGTGTAAGCGTGTAGCTTCTCAGCCATTCATTAATCATTGTCCGTCACTCTCATAAAACTTTAATCAAGCTGCCAGCTGCAGTCTGCGTGCCTGACGTGGCGCGTGTCCTTGGATGGGTGTCAGGTCCACAGGACAGCCATTGTTACTCTGTATGAGACCAGATACACAGAGGAGCACAGCCTCTTATGACCTCTTGCTCTCTTTGTTTATCAATACACGTGAGCGTGTCAGAGAAAGACGCTGCTGCTGTCTTTACAATTTCACTTTCCACTGCATTATAGATTTTTTGTTTTTTTTTTAAACTCTCGACTAACCTTCTGTTTTAATCAGCGAGGTAAAATTCTACAAGAATTATTTTATTTATTTTTTTTTTTAAAGCAATTTGTTTAATTCGCAATGCGAGCTGAATTTATGTCTTTGGTTGTTAGGAAACGTCCCCGTGCTGGTCCACACAAATCATCTATCGATTCATTTTACTGCCGTTTCAGTCGAAGGAGCTTAGTGGAGTTGTACGTGCAAAAATCAAACCGCGAAAGAAAAAAAAAAAAAAAAATCCAAAAGTCCGCTGCAATTTGCCGAACAAGCCTTAACGAACCACTTTAATGAACAGACAGGAACGTGATGCAGAACATACACAACATCCACCTGCCTAGTAATCCTACCATATGTTTCTTCACCGAGACCTCATGTCAATCTCATCAATCAGTTAAGCATTGTCATTGAAATGACCCCAGTGCTTAGAGTTGAATCCTAAAAGGGTTGGAAAGAGGTTAGCTCCAGGGCACGCATGCGGGAAACAACAATGGCTGAATAAAAAGCACATAATGCACTGAACCTGAATAAAACCACTTAGCGAAGCAACCTGGTGCAGCACAAACAAAAAAACAGCTACCATCTGTTTAACTCTTCTCCAAACATGTGACTCTTCATTTCATGATGCCATCATGGCCCAACAGCTTCACATTTCTAATGCTGCTCACCTGGCACCCAGCACCATTCATGTAAAAAGCAGCTGTCACTCAAGCAGACAGAAATAGAACGCATGATTGGACCAGTATGTTCTAACCCGCAGGAACTGGAGCTAATAATCTCAGTATTTGGTTATCTTTTACCGCCGTCCAAGAATGCGAATGTGGAAATTTTCCTCTGGAGTATGCAGAACTGGGTCAGAGAGAACTCTAGCAGGTCAGATCGGATTACCACTCGGCTGTCTACGATACCACGACTGACTACACCATCACAACTGCTCACAGAGGAATCGAACTTCAAGCGTATCTGAACCAGACAAACACTTCATGTCAGTACAGGTTTCTGTGCCAATCAATCAGAGGTCAGTTGCCAAGCATGTGGCTAACAGGCCTCCTCTGATCAGAGCAGGGGACGGAGGTTTAAAGAATAAAAAAAAGTTTAATGATCTGTTTCCGAGTAAGCTAAATCTGTAACTCAGGAGGCGGGGGAACAGGTGTTGGTATGACACCTACTGGAAAATACGATAATGTTACAAAACATAAGGTAAAATACAAGACACAAGCTTATTTCATTCTGGGAAGCCGGTAAACCGCTGGGGTCACCATGAAAAGCTATAGCTTGGCCAGTTCATTTGGAATCGCTGTCTTCTAATTAGTCACTGCAACTCATTGAGTATGAAGTCAATTTTTCCCCCCCTGCAATTCTCACATCTCATAAGGCATCAATGAAGAAAGCTAGTGCAAGAAGCAGCCATGCACAGACTGATGTTATTAGGAATGTCCTGATCCCATTCCCCCCCTCCCCCGTTCTTTATATGATACTAGAGCTTTGAGTATCCACCAATATGTGCAATATTGACTTGGTTGAGTCTAATAACAATATCTGTAATAATGATTGTAAGTTGGAACTAATGAACCTGCTGAAAAATTCACACACGTACATAGCATGTCAAATGCAAAGCTAAAATGTCCTAATTTGTTGGTACGTGTGAATATTTCACACATAAGAAATAGCCTTCAGAATCATATCGTTACTGGTATATCCAAAATTAAACGTGTACTTCTATCCGAGTCGATCCATTTTCCGTACCGCTTATCCGACACAGGGTCACGGGGAGCCTGGAGCCTATCTCAGGGAAGTCGGGGCACAAGGCGGAGGATACACTGGACAGGGCACAATCGCACACACATTCATACACTATGGACGATTTGGAAAGTCTTTGGAGTCCGGAGGAAACTGGAGTACCCGGACAAAATCCCTGAAGCACGGGGAGAACGTGCAAACTCCACACACACACGGCGGAAGCAGGAATCGAACCCCCGACACCGGACGTGCTAAAACATGGGAAAAGTCTTTAAGGATTTCATGATGTAACATGCTTCCTAGAATAATGCTGAATCATGCATTTCTTAGTTTATTTGAATGCAGTGAAACTTTAACACCGGAGACGTAATTTAAACCCAAACTGTTCATGTTTATCCCACCCGAGCCTCCGCGTGTCCTATGAAACACTAATATATTAGTAGTAGTACACTTTTAGTGTGTACTTGAGCTTGTGAACAGTGATCCACTTCTCTATAGCTTTTATGATCTAGTTTCTGTGTTCGTTATTTTTCCTCTGTGGTACTTTATTTTGCTGTCAAAATCATAACTAGTAACCATCTGCGTGTGATAAATACCTCTGGTCATTTTATCATCGGGAGCAGTAATGGGCTAATTACAGAAGCACTTCTGCTTTCGTCTTCATACTGCTCCCGCATTGTGCAATGGCAGTAATTTACGGTCTGTGTCGCAAGAGCCCCTGAAGACAAACATCAGTGACATTCATCAGATAAGTAAGAATACTTGAAGAGCTTCGCCTTCTAGCAAGCTGAAGAAAGGCATGTATACACAAGTCCAAAGGTGATACAATACCTACTTTACATATAACTTTTAGAAATCCAGAGACTATAGTTATACAAGTTACTGAGTCACCGTACTGAGGAACGGAGACACCAGAGCCGTACTCTCTCAAAGCGGAAGCGCGTCACAGCATTACACGCAAGTAGCCCATTGTTCAATTGTCTCTGCTGTCTCTATACTGTCTACATTTCTACGTCATTTGGCCAACATTGTTCTCATCTCACATGAGCGTAAAGAACACTTCGGTTCTAAACGCGGTCTTTAAAACACTGCCTACGTAGAGGTTCTTAGGACGACCGGCTTAAACGATGACGGGTTGGGGAAATGGACGAAGGGGATGGACGTGGTGGCCGAGTCTGCTAGGAGGATTGCTGACACTGCTTACACGAAATGGTTAAATCATGACAAACTCGAAAACGATTCCGGCAGCATCCATTTTCAGGGAAATTGAGAAGACCCTGACATCAGTAAAGGTCAGCAATGGTGTATTGATCACATTCATTCCCTCTCTGAGACAATCTCTCACAATTTAATAGATGATTAATCCCGTCACATCTCTCAGTGGTTATGGATGGAGGGAAGAGTACACGACTGCGGATTGTAGAATAGTGCCATGTTTCGATCAGTGTGAGAATTCCTGATAAACCCCGGGTGCAGATTTGCCACGAGTAGCCGTCGCCTACGCTGTGGTCGGCTTGGCAATAACGCCTGCCTTACAGCTTAGTGCATGTGAAACAGTAGAATCTCCTGCTGAACAGAAAAACTCAGAGCCTCTCAGCTTTCCCTCACACATGCCATGCGCCGGTCCCCCCAGCTGGTCACACTGTTGGAGAACAGGACTGCGTCCAGCTTCACCATCGAGGCAGTAATTGAGCAAGAGCTGTAGGACGGAGATGGTATTGTGTGCGTCATGTGTGTTTACTCTCGCAACGCATCAGTGCTCCCTACAGGCCACAGTCAAAACATGACTTGTCAGAACTGCTCTCGATTGTCTCACGGCACCCTGAGAAACGATACACATACGGTATGAGAGAGAATTCATGGTGGTAAACATCGTTTGAAAACAACTCATTCTAATGAATCTTCTTTTGTCAGGGGACAGGGTGATATTTTTTTTTACTTCTGTATCCAGCATTTGGTGTCGTCCAATGTTCAGGGCTTTAACACCAGTATTGTATCTACGGTGGAAAAACAAGACTGAACCACCGCAGAAGGCATCAGTTGTGTTATGTTTTGATGTCCTCAAGTGCTTTCTCAAAGTAAACAACAATCCATTCAGGCCACTAGATCATCGCTAAAGACTGTAGCAGACATCTGGCCAGGCGATGATGGAATTTCCTGTGCAGTGATGTCACCATTAATAAAAATTCAGAGAGTCATAAACCTATCAATGGAGACACCAGAAATGGCTAAAACAGCCATCGTCGTGTACAGGGACTGCACTGCATTCACAAACTAATACCGGACTATATTTCTTTCATCTTAACCTGTCTAAAACAATTTAAACAGTTAGTGAAGGAGTGGAATCTTTTCAGTATGAACTCTTGTTTGATATTCCCTGTGCCTGTGAATTCCTCCGGGATGTTTAGCAAGATAGAAGCTTCAGATCAAAAACTGTGAAGAAAAGCATTTAAAAGCTCCAAGGGCTTTAGTTGAACAAATAATCATGCCATGTAAAGCTGTGATAGCTTCTACGAGGACTTGTGAAGTGTACACTGGTTTGGGTGTTGTCTTGATGTGTGTTCAAAGCACTGGAAATTCCTGTAAGTGAATTTATACGGCGCTGGCACAGCGGTGTATCGGGTTGCGCCGCTGCCTCACAGAGCGAGGGTCGATCCAGAGTTTGGGTTACTGTCTGTGTGGAGTTTCACGTGTGTCTCCTTTAAGTTCTCAATTTTCCCCCACGTTCTAAAAAAACATGCATGTAGGTGGACTGGCTACTCTAAATAACTGCTTGGTGTGACAGTCATGGACTGTCCAGGTTGTGTTCCGGCCTCGTCCCCAGTGTCCCCGCTGACCCGGACGACATGGCTTTAAAGCTAAAGATGAATGCGTGAAACAAATGTAGAGTACAAAGCTTCTGAGGCACACCTGTGGGAGTAAATCCACCTCTCACTTAACAATGCCAACATTTGTGTTCACGTTCCCGGTCCTAAATCGCTTCCTAACGCCATAAAACAGGTAGCCAGGCCCTGATATCCTGATCTATAGAAACCCAAGATCAAGCAGGACTCCAGGGACGCATTCATCACCCAGAACAGAATCCTTCTCCAGTTGCATCCCAGCTTTTGTGTTTTTTTGCAAGGGCAGCAAAGGTTGTTCCATCAGAGACCGCATGAAGAGTGTCATGGAAAACAAAGTGACGTGTCTCGGGTTTAGGCTTATGGGGGAATAGAGTAGCCATTGATATTTCTGGCTGATGAGTCGAACGTGAGACTGCGCCCTGCATGTGACGTGCCATTTCAATTAATAACGCTTCCAGGGAAGAGGACTGTATAACCGAGCCAGCCTCCCAATTGGTCGCATGATGATAGACAGCCACAGGGGATAGACTGAGGACGGCAGAGGGGTGTAGGCATAACCGTACGTGTCATATACAGTGTCCAGATATAACCCTGCTTTCCCCCTTCACATGAATAGCAAAGAGCCAGGATGGTGTCTCCCATTGGCTTTGACCCCATACATAGTCAGAAATTTCACTTCCAAATTCATTACATCTACACACACCTCTCATGGGTTGACTGCACCTATGTTAAAGACAAAAGGCATGACTTGTATTCATATTATGCCATTTAACATGACAATGATTCCCAGTTGTTGAGAACTATATCAAAAGGAAGAGCTTGCATGAAGTCATATATACAGCGTATAAGGTTCAAACCTTCTACGCTGACGTACGAGTTACAACCACGGATCCTTCCCTTTGTTAGGAGCTAAATAAAAGAAAAATCACCTTATTAGGACTTCCATAGAGACCGACCACAAGTCACGCTATTTTTGAACCCATCTCGTAAATATGACAAGCATCAAAAAGGTGCTATTAGCAGAAAAGTGAGAGCGCCACAGGAATACATCAATCAAAGTCAGCAAAACAGTGCTGCTAATAAGAGACAAGTCATCTACATGCACCACGTGACAGTCTATAACGCTCTTGCTGGAAGCAGGCTAAATTTGAACGCGCTGAATACAAACTGTCCGGGGTAGCACGGTGGAAGGAAGGAGACTAGAGAAAGACTTTTTTAGCGATTCCTCCACTTTATCAAGCATAGCAGATGAGCTTGTCTATGTAGAAGAAAACAACTCCGTTCCTGAATAAAGTTAACCACCACACATCATAGCAGAGAGCTCACGTCTCATTACAGGCTGAAAAAACTGGTCTGGCATGTCACAAAGGCCATCAGAGCGCCTCATATGCAGCTCGACTAGATGTCAGAGTGAATCGTGTCACGTCACGGAGCTGGTGCGGAGAACCGAGAGTGACGTGCGCCTCTCATTTATCACACTGACTGCGCAGGAACTAAAACAGCCGCTCCAATTGTTAGTCTGAGCAGATGCGGGGTGGGGGGTGGGGGAATGAGAGCCACCGAATCAATCTCAGGCGTTGCACTATTCCTCAAACGAGACCATGTGGCGTGCTGTAATGTTAAAGTGAGCCGAATTATCGCACACCCCTCATCATAAGTGGTGGACACAATCGAAAGAGTTCAAATAAAGTAGAACACGCCTTAGAAAAATGGATCTCTGTTACAGATGCAGGTAGAAACAGGAATGAAATGAAACATGAGAGCTGATCTGTTAAGCTGATCTTGTTGTTGTTATGATTAACAACTAAAAGGACGTTAAAAAAAATAAAATCTGAAGCTGGAAGGGAATATATTCAAGTATTGTAAAAGACAGGAGGCGAGATACATTAAGAAAACCCTCTGACTAAGGGATAATCGACAGGTCCCGTATGCACGACTTGCAGATGTGATGAAAACTAATCGAGACAACGTTATGGGGCCTTATTTCTATGTGCCTGATTAATGCATTTGCATCCATTCAAATGAATGAACAGAGAGTAATGAATAACAATGACATTACAGCAATAATAAGGCAACTGGGATGAAACAGCTGGTGCCTCTTGGTTTTTTCTCTCACATATCCAAACATACACACTGTTCCCTAACTGCTAGATATGAAGCCCCTGCTGGTCTGAGTGTCCAGGCCCTCAGGCTACGTGAAAGCGCATGCGCAAGGACAGCAAAACCCTGTCCTTCTGCCCTGGGAATCCTCCATGGATACACCAGCTGACTGGGTTACGTAACCACAGAGTCTGTTCAGGAGAAGGGGAAAGTGAGGGGGCAGACAGAGCGAGGAGGAAGAGGAGGATGAAGCAGAAGGAGGGTAGTTTTGCACCGACTACTGGTTTTGTATTTACTACGAACACTCCTCAGATATCCTCTGATAATCCTCGCAGATGTTTGACTGCTTTCATGCTAAGGGAGTAAAGCTCCCAATTGTGACCAATAAACTGATTTCTGGCAGGAGTAGAGGAGGTGAAATCATTTGTAGAGACTCTGGAAAGATGGCATATGTTGATGATTTCACATTTTTCAAAGTCAATAAATATACTCTCTAAGGGGGGAAATGTCTTTTCTATTTATACAAAACCCACAAATCTCCTGGTTGCTGAATGCATTAGTGCTGATATGGAGCTTCATCGCCCTAAGAGAGCAGGAAATGTACAGCATGTTCCCTTTGCTGAGCCAGAGTCCTCGCTTCCTCTGAAAGTCATTTCAAAGGCAGGGTAAGGCTGTGATGATATACTGCCTCCTTGTGGTAGAAGGAAGGCGTTTGCTTGATGACATGAGAGAGGCTGGTTAAGTTCAACTCTCAGATGCAATACATTTAGTTTTTTCCAAATTTATTAAATATTGGCACCCTGTCCAGGGTGTACCCCGCCTTGTGCCCCATGCTCCCCGAGATAGGCTCCAGGTTCCCCGTGACCCTGAAGAAAGATAGATACATCATTGATAGATACATCTATCAATATATTTAGCTTATGAAGTGCAGTGCTAAATTACAGTTATTATTGACTACATGTAAACACCCGTTATGTGAAATATCTTATTCGGGGCAGAACTAAATATAAAACAAGATGCTATTTTTATGACCTCTTTTTTTTTTTTTTTTTTTTAATTATTAAGATTCAGCAGATTCTGCAAGCCGTATGTAAACTCATGACCACAACTGTAAGACAAATTCGCTTGTGATGGGAGGAAATGGGAAAGGAAAAAAACAAACCCACACGAGGACACACGTTTCCCCAAAATGTAAGTTTAATAGATGTTAAAAAAGTGTAAAGCTAAGATGATTGGACGTGAATACGGCACTGCACACGTCTGACAGACAGACGCTTTCACCGCAACCTTACAGTGGGCTTTGGGTGGGACAGTTGCAGTCACTCCCATGTTTACACGCACTGATCTGGGAAAAGTGGCCTAGAGGATTACAGTACAACACACACACAACTCTACATACACCGCAAACACGCTCGAAACACCCGACACGCACTTACAAACCTGCAGAGAAACAAAAACACACTCGCACTCTGGGTCGTTATAAAATAGTGCATAGCTCAGTGAAGGTACGTTTCGAGGGTTAATCATTCAGAGTCTTCGGTTTTCATATCAAACAACCATTTTAATCTATCAATACGACAAATCCACGCCGACTATGTTTCATGTACATATTTATATTTCATATATATTTATATTCAATATACAAAGTTACATTCTTTTCTGCAAAGGCTCATTCATAGAAATAAATACTGAGATGGCTAAAGTTGCAATGCAAAAGTCGTTCCTCTTCTCGTGGAGAAGAGGAATGACTGCAGACAAAGCCCCTCCATACACCCACTACCACTAGCAGAACAGCAGCATAACATCAGCAAAATGTTAGCCAACTCTTTTACCGCATTACAGACGCCTGTGGTTAGAGTCTAAAAGACAAAAAGGTACAAAAGTGTCATAAAAATAGGCATTTAGTCTCTAAATCTACACACAAAAAAAAGTGGGGTGCTCTTTTGAGGAAACCAAGCAGTGAAAAGAAAAATCCCCACTGTGCCTACGACCAGTTCCTGATCCGAGCGATATTGCATAACAGCTTTCCTTTGGACTGTGAATGATGTAATGAGTTAAATCTGTTCCCGTTTTCACAAGGCCGTGAGCTGATCATCCACAGTCGTACAAAATGACTACAAATTTTCGGAATTCCTTTGGTCAATTTAACATGAATGTATAAATAGGTGCTCTGCCATTCGTCAACCCTTTCTGTAAGTCGCAGAATAGCATACATATGAAAAGTACAACAGATGAAAACGCTGCTTTGTCTCGTGTCTCTCGAAATGATCTGGGAAGAAATATAGTGGAGAAGAGAGGGGTGGTGTAGAATACAGCAGAGCAGCCTAAAGACAAGAGCAGGCACTAGGGCATGCAAGCTTTTTTTGCAAGCCTTGACTTAGCCTAGGAGCAGCTATTTCTCAAGAAGGTACTTTTGGCTGTGCAAACATTTCGCCCTCCAGCCACTTACAACAGCTATTTACACAGAACACGGTATTTTAATTAACATTTATCTACTTGTTCACCGTGTTGATGGATATCTTGATCTACCCGTGACAGACAGGGCTATTTTGGAATTTGGAAAAACCCATAAAAGAAAGCAAAACTGGATGGAACAACCCCCCCTCACTGTATAGACTGATCACATCAGACAACAGTCCTGCAGTCTTTAGATGTTGTATGGATGGATGGATCCATGTATTTAGGTGCGCGCGGGATTGAGACTCGTATTGCCACGAAAGTGAATGTGCAAAGACTTGACTGCAAATTCCTGATAGCTGGACGCAATAACAGAGGCCCTTCAACTGAAGACATAAAATCAAAAAGAAATAAGAACACAGACACAGAAGGGCAAACCCTCGGTTGTGAAATGTTCGCGCTTGGCTGGCCGAGAGTAAAAGCATCGGAGCTCAGTCTCCGTTAACCATGACCTGCCACACTATAAGGTGACTGCGCTCGGCTTTCGCCAGGAAGGGCTGCAGCTTCAGAGCGGGTTCACTTAGGTCCTCTCCCTCACCTCCTTCATCACCTGAAATGGGGAGACAGATGTGGTAGGAAAACAATGTGAGAAAGGTTCCGGCAGATGTACAACGTATAACGTCCGACAACGTATAAGACACCGACCCATTCTGAAGTCAATGTAACCTTCTCCACCACTCATAACTAGGACTGATTTCGAGAACTCTGGTGTGGGCGAGTCTGCTGTTGGCTTGTCACCGCCTGCCTCGCCTCCTGCTCCAGCAGATGGGACAACATGGCCTACGATAGGGGCAACAAAACACAGATTGCAAACAGAAGGCAAGAATACGTCAATACATGAACAAACAACAGAAGGAAACCCATGATCGTCGGCTGGACAGTTCCATGTTGTCTTTTTCCAATAATAATGATGATCAGCAAGAAAAACAGACGATTAATGCACGGTAAAACATCATCATAGAGAACGTGACTGGAGACTCACGGGTCATACCTGGAACAGCCGTGAAGAACTTGACTGCATCTCGGTGGCCATGGAAACAGAGCTGTGCATGGGCCATGGAGCAGAAAGGGACGAACGTCCCCGCTGTCACTTTATCGCTGTTTTCATCACCATAGACACGAATCACGCTGCCTGGCCGGTTGGACGTTCCCTGAGTGACTGTCTTTGCTTTGTTCAAAAATAAATAAAATCATAGATAAAGATGCTATGTCTTTTTAATTATGTTTTGAATTCAACATGACGACAAAAAAAAAAAAGCAGCTGCACATTAACTACAGCAGTCCGTTAACAACCTTGCGACAGTCAGTGTGTGTAAATGAGATGCGGAAGAGACTTTAAAATCACGTACTCTCCGTGAGAGGAATAGAGATGATGACGCCGTTCCCTGTTCCGACCCACAGGCGGTTACACGAGACCATCAATGCTGTGATCCTCACAAAGGAAAAGCCCAGTTTACCAGTGCCTGAGACAAATATGATGAAAAGACCGGTAAGAAAAAGGGTCGTTTGATATTAGTCAAATGACATGAAACACTGAAGCAAATTAAACATATGACGATAGCAAGGAACACAGCTTTCAGAGGGAAAGGATGTGTACTTTATGAATTAATGTGCCAACCTAGCATCTTGCTGACGTAAGGCTCTATGTCGACGTCCTGCAGATGTTGGAAGGTGTGTGCGTGGAACAGTCGGAGTGTGGAATCTAAACGGATAGACACCCAGATGCCGTCTCCGTCCCAGGCTAGTTGCCGCACTTGGCTCTCCTTGCGTGGGTGAGCGTCAAAGGACTTCTACACATGGGCAAGAGCACCGTCAATATGAGGAACCTGCATAAATCTTACAGGCGACGACGAGTGTGTTTACATCAGCACGAACCATCTGATCCTAATAAGGTCAGAATTTTTTGCGTGGTCATGTAAGCAGAATTATTAAAGCCACCTGGATTGTATCCTAATCATCAGGTTATTCAGTGCATGTACGCCTTTTCCATTTTCCATAATTTCCATCTTTGGATTCAAACAGAATAAGACAGTATGTCCAATTCCATAAAAACGTCCAAGACGACATTAAAATAATAATAAACAAATAGACTCAAGTCTGTTTTGTGTTGAAGCACCAAACAAGAAATCCATAACATGATTTATTTTAAAATCATATATTCTGTATGGTGAAATGATGCAGCATTAACTGCAATTTTATCGACAAAGTAGTGCTGCCAAGTCACTACAGGAAAATGTAGTTCAACTGACTACAGTTAAGCGAAGAAACTAAAAACTCTAGGGTTAGGGACTCGTGTAGACCTGGCAATATTCCATAATCAGCTTACCTTCGTTATATTATTACACTAATTGCCGACACCATAAAGAATAAGGTTAAGACAAAAGGCTTATATAATTTTTTTTTTTAAATCTAATAAATAAATAAATAAATAAATAAAACCACACGTGGTACTACAACCAGTTCTACGTCTATACAATGACAAGTTTCTCTTGCCTCTATTTTCATAGCTTTGGGCTGGATAACGTAGATCTTGTTCCTGTACCCACACCACACTTTATCGTGAACCACAGTCATGCAGCGGATGGAGTGATGCGGCCGGCCCAGGTCCAACAGGTGGTAGTTGGTCAGGTCCCACTGACCGTCTACACAAGGAAACACCGCAACACCATATTATCGATTATTAAATGTCAGGGGATGATTTAAAAGCGGGTTTTCTTCAAGGTTTACATTTAATTGCGTCAAGGATTGGTCCCAATGGATTTCATTTTATTTGCATAAAACATTCTGAACATGTACGGCACTGTGCAAAAGTCGAAGGCACCCTAATTTCTTTAGTGCAAACTTTGTTGTAGATTTTTCATTTTATGACTTTTACATTATCCAGTCAGTACAAAAACGTTTCAGATTTGTATGTCAATAAAGAAAGCGGAATATTATGCAAGAGACCACGTTTCAGGCAAGACACAATGAAGGCTGCTGGGTTTTGCTGCAAAAATAAAAAGCAAGTGCGACAGTCAAAGTCTCCAGAAGAACCGTGACTGGTTCTACAAGATGATCATGGACTCTTACAGCTCATTTCCTTATAAAACTGCACTAATTGTACCGGAGAATACTTTTTTTTTTTTTTTTTTAAAGCAAAAGGGTCGACACACCAAATATTGCCTTTATTTCATTTATCACTGTTTGTTGCTCTTTATAGTAAGTTTTTTTTTTTTTTTTTAAACGGAGAAACATTTAATTTCATTATTTTAGGCATAATTGTGCTACAGCATTTCTTTGCATGTATCCAAGACTTTTGCACAGTACTGTGTGTGTTTATATATATAAAATATCATAACTGCTCTTGTGTGTAAAAACCTTACCTACTCCTCTGTGGAATATTGCCAGCGTGCCATCAGCCAAGGCCACTAAAACCCTTCCTTTCACATGTCTAGAGAGAGAGAGAGAGAGAGAGAGAGAGAGAGAGAGAGAGAGAGAGAGAGAGAGAGAGAGAGAGAGAGAGAGAGAGAGAGAGAGAGAGAGAGAGAGAGAGAGAGAGAGAGAGAGAGAGAGAGAGAGAGAGAGAGAGAGAGAGAGAGAGAGAGAGAGAGAGAGAGAGAGAGAGAATAACATGAATTTATTGTGTAGTGGAATTAAATTCCACATATTGCAATCTAATCTACTTACACGATCCCCAAAATAGAATCCTTCAGCTTTATTGAGTGCAGACATTTCTTCCACTGTGCGACAGAGGAGTGGACATAGATACTGCAACAGACAGGAGACAGGTGCGAGACATTAGGTGCAGGTCACAACTTGTTGAGATAACCGAGTGGCAGATCGAGGAGCAACTCACCAGCCGTTCTGTGCCCCGAGCCACATAGTGGGCAGGACACTGCTCATTTTGTTAGCCTCCTCCCTCATCAGGTCTTGCTCCTCAGGTATTAAACTCACCCCGTCCTTTACAAGATCACATTCCCTAAAGCGATATTCGGCAGGAAAACACAAACCCCCCAGTTTAATATGGAAGCTTTACAGCTAAGCATTTGGACAGCTTTTTATTTCCAGCAAACACTGGAAAATATAGATAAGGTATTAGGCACGACATAGCAAGATGTTGGTCAAACATTTGGACACTGCGAGCGGTGAAAGCACCTCTGTGTGTAAGAGGATAGTGGGTCTCTATTGTTCTGGACTCCCAGAGGGTCAGTAAACACATGTTCGGTGTAGATCCCAGGCTGGCTTTCCTCTGCAGGTGTGGTGTTGCTGCTCTCTGTGGCCTCCAAAGCCTCCTCAGCTGCAGCCACTCCAGGCTGCCTGCGCTGCTCCAACACATCAGCTGAAAAGACGGAAAGAGACGGTGGAGAGCTCAGTGAGGGACAGTGCTCACTATAACACGAAGCTCGTTATGGTAGTGGGTGTTTCCTTTCATGACACACGCTGACAGCGGTAGACCAATCACAGCAGACTGGGACATCTGACCAATCAGAGCAGAGTATGCTCTCTGAAAGTTTAGTTTAGAATGAATCCTTTAGAACGGATCATTGAACGAGTCATTCGTGACACTGGGGGTAAAAAAAGGTAACACTGCAGTTTAAATTATGAGCACGTTAAAGTGTTTTTTGACCTCGGATGCATGTAAATCTATTATATGACACCTTTAAAACAAAATTAGGCACTTTGTAAAACCATAATAGATGCACTTTAACATATTGTCCAAGTTGGATTCTTTGAATGCTTTTGTAATCCTTTCTAAGCTGGATGCTCATTTGATACGCTTTGCTATGACTAAGTGAAGGGGGACGGGACGGGATGGGGGGACAGCTACTCATCTTCGAAATGAAGACTACTGTTTAATTAACTTGTGCTTATAGCAAATTATACTGAGCATTTCAGGGATGAACCAAAGCAGTGCAAAGTGCAAAGAAAGATAGCACAAGTAGCACAGACAACACCGGGAACATTTGCAGCTGCAAGACAGTGGCCTTTTAACTATATATATATATATATATATATATATATATATATATATATATATATATATATATATATATATATATATATATATATATATATGAATGATTCAATGCAATTAGCTACACAAAATAACACGACTAATTGCCAGACGTAAGTCTTTACAAAATCAGTGAACTTCACGGAGGTTTTCCAAAAGAAAGACTATCTTTCTAGTCTTCTGATCCCGTACCATCGACGGAGTCCGTGCCGGCAGTTTGGGAAACAGCGACAGCCCCCTCGACAGAGCAGCCGACCACAGTGATGCCATCCAGAACACGCTCAGAGCCAGCGACGCTGCTGTTGGCTGCAGTGCCAGTGTGTGATGCCCCCTCAGCCCCACCTGCCTGGCTGTTTGCGGACACTTCTTCACCAGCAGGGTAATCTGTCTCCCGGGCACCTGCAGCGCAATCATCCGACATTATGGTTAAAATTCAGTTGGGAAACACTCTAGGTGTACACTCTGCAAAAGTGTATTTCCCTTCACACCTGGCACACTGGTGATGCAGAGCAAGTGCGAGTTACAGACGAAGAAGCTCTCCAGGATTTTTCCAGGCTGGTTGGCATCAATTACTATAACCTTGGAGGTGGTGTGAGTGCTGGTGCAGATCCACACCAGACTGGAGAGCTCGTCCTGCTGCCTCAGCTCTTTCTCCTGCTCCTGCAAAACATCCCACAACACAATACCCCAAGTCAGCTTGGAAGACTTTTTAATAACAGTTTCTACAAAAAGTGTTTGAACTTCTACCTTGAGCTCCTGCTCCAGTTTGTCTAAACTGCTCCGAGAGCCTCTTGCCAGTCGGGGGCTCAGGCCGCCGCTCTCCGGTGCCGAGACATCTCTATAAAACACACTCGCTCCTACTATAGATCCTCCGTCACGTGTCTTTCCTCCTGACAGATTCACACCAGCAGCACACCATAGCTACGCACACATGGACATATAAGGTCAAACAATCATCTTCGGTCGTGTTTCCGAGTTGATTTCTCAAATACGTCATGTGATTCTTCTTACCTTCATGGAAGCATCTTTCTCATCCAGAGGTCTGAGGTAAACAGGCACTGGTAAGTTCTTCACCTTACTGTCCGCCTGAGCATTTGAAACCTTTTGTGAAAGAGGGAAACTCAATTCAGCGAAACGTCAGATTTCGTAAATTACGATCGTCTTCGGGGATGACTTCTGTGAGACAGAAATATCCGAACGTGCTGCTGATCTTTGTAGT
Organism: Ictalurus punctatus; assembly: GCF_001660625.3. Lineage (NCBI taxonomy): Eukaryota > Metazoa > Chordata > Actinopteri > Siluriformes > Ictaluridae > Ictalurus > Ictalurus punctatus. Next base: position 10,109,633 of record NC_030428.2, on the reverse strand, counting down.
GATTGGCCAGTAGCGATTTATGAAGGAGCTGGATTTTGTGGAACCTAGTGTTAGGGTTTACCCTAACCCTGTGATGACGTGTTTGAAGAGATGCAATGTCAGACAGTAGCATTGCAACAGGTCACAAAGCTGTTATTTTGACTAAATATCCCTGAAATTATTTGATAGGGTAGTTCCTGTTTAAATCAGGTAGGTTATAAAGATATAAACTATTTCATGGACCAAGTAGCATATTGATGAACACTACATTTTAGTTTCTTAACTAAAAAAAAAAGGGGGGGGGGGGGTTAAACTTTTACAAAGGATGTTTTGTGTAAAATTGTTTAAATATTGTTTTTTTCCCCCCATTTTTTGCCCTTCAGAAGCTACATAAGATATTTACATATTTCAAAATAGATATTTTATTTACAAAAAATAATAATAATAATATAACAGATGTGTACGAGTTGCTCAGTCGTCCTCAGTGTGAAAAGATCGATCTCAACATCATATAGTCGCTATTGGAAAGGGGTGAAATATGCAGAAGATGCTGGAAAAGTAAAGAATGTGCCGGACCTGGAGGAACAGTGGGCGGTTTAACTGCTCGGGACAAACAAGGGACTCATGAACAACTCTCACGAAACATAAACACAGTCGTTGATCATCCAGGTGACGACACACGGGATTAATAATCAAGCGTAATGTAACCTGTTAAACTGGTTCGTTTGTGTAAATTCAGTTATTATGGTGTCTTGTAGACTATATGTACACATCTGTTATGTGAAATTATTTATTCAGGGCAGGACTAAATAAAAAAAAAAACTAAATGCAGGTTTATGATTTCTCTTTTAATTTTAATTAAAAACATTTCACGGATTCTGCCAGGCGTACATAAAATTATGACCTCGACTGTATAATTTATTTATTGAAGTTACGCATATGTTGTCGGTTTATGAGGGAGAATTTTCACGTTCGATCCAACGCAATAGCGGTGTGTCTTGGAGAGTTAAATTCCAGGCACTTTTTCAGACTTTCGGAACATACCTTGTATTTCTGAGGCAAACTCCAGCCACAGGCCTGTATCCTACCATCTTCTTTCTGGACATGAGCCTTCACCTGCTGGTACTGAGCTCTCTTCTGTTCTCTACGTGACACGATGTTTTCCACCTCCGGACTGCAAACACACACACACACACACACACACACATACACATACACGTGCGCGTCTTACACCCGATCCCTGACAGCTTGGTTTTAGAGGAGATTCAAAAAGAGATCACTCACTCATCATTGAGGAAGTCAAAAGCCTTTGATTTGTCGCTGGGCAGCTGAGCAAGGGTGCTGCTTCTCTTCTTAACAGAGGGCACGATGTGTGAGGTGGGGGCGTTGTACTTAACATTAACAGGAGCCTCTGGCTTCTTGGCTGCACTGCTGGAGGAAGAGCTGAAGAGTCTGCTAAAACTGGGGATGAGAGGAAAAAAGGCAGAGAGGAGGGGAGAGAGAGAGAGAGCGGGGATAGAGAGAGACAACACACAAGGACTGATATGCAGACACAAGCAGTAGCAGCAGCAGTGTTAGATGTCATAGGTGAACAGTTAGAGGGATCAGAGGGTCACTTCCCAAACATAGGGCATGCCCCCACCCTGCTTAGCAACAACTCACGATCCGCCCGAGATCGACATGTCGAACCGCTGCAAATGCTGCTCATGCGCTCCATCAAATGATCAGAAATGTCAGAGAACCGACAGAATAACCTGGACACTCGTACTATGATTAGCTGATCTGTGCAGAGACTCATAACATACACTGTGGTACCGATGCTCTGATTTTCACTTCTTCGGCTAACCAATTATTAATTGCTGTTTACATTCAAAATATCGGAAAACATTATTCTTGTACTGGTAAGCTATGTTGTAGATTTGATGGCTGTACTTTAGGAATCGTTTTTAGTGCGGTCTACGCGAGCTCTCTCCCCACCCACCCACACACCTTCTACAAACACACAGGACAACAGGAGGTAGGATAAAGGGTACATTGAAGGGACACACAGAAGAACAAAGGAATTTTGAGTAGGCAAAAAAACAAATATTTATCCAAATTCAAAATCACACCACAGCCAGAAAAATTCACATAAATCCCAAGACCAAGACCTGGGAATGGCCAAGTGTACACAGGGTTTTAATGTCAAAGACTAAAAAGAGGTAAACAACAGTCTTGTGCAATGAACGTGTGGGCATTGCACTGCAGTAGACTTACGAATTTTGTTCTAATTAACTTTTATGTAAAGAGTTAGTTTGGCTGTAAAAAAAAAAAAAAAATTGTAATAAATAAATAAATAATAAAAGGTTTCAAGGAAAACCATTCCCAAATCCAAGAGCATGTTTTAAGTTTAAAAGCCAGACCAACTGCAAGAGTGGATTTACAAGCATTTTTTTTTTTTTTTTGCTTTTTAAACATTTTACCTACATCCTGAGAAAAGAGAAAGAAAACAAAAACACATGGAAAGGAGAGGGGGAGATAATGAACGAACGGCAAAACATACAGGGCCATAAGAACATTTAATCCAGAGGGAAAGCTTACAATTGCCAGATACTGGATTTTTTCTTCTCAGTCAGGGTTGGGTTCTCTCTGGAGGCCCTGCGTAAGGAAGTATAAATACAAAAAATCAAAAATACAATATCGTATACAGAACCTCAATCATAATCCACCATATTGGTTATCTAATCTAAACAGTGTTTCAAACTCTACACACAAACACATACAGTCCCCCTATTTTTTAAGCCAGCAATAGTATAGGAGCAGATAAGACTTGAAGTAAATTAAAAAGTAGAAATAACTGCTCTTTTCTCCCATACACGGCTCTCGAGTCTTCATGTTGGCTTATCCTATTGAACAACAAAAGTCTTCGCAGGTGAAGCTGAACGCTAAAACCAAGAGTAGATGTTCAGAGCTGGTTATTGTTTAAACCAGGGGTCTCCGACCTTTTTTATAGCACAGACCGGCTTCATTTTGAAAATATTCTCGCGGACCAGCGGGAGGGGACGGGGATAGGGGGAGGCGATCAGAACAAAAATCTCATTTACATGAAATTGTCAAATTACGAGCAATGTTTGTTTCACACTCACGTTAATATTATGTTATTCTTATATTAACATTCCTACCATTATGTAAATTTGGAGAGTGGCTCTTAAAGGGGAAACGCACAATAAATAATACACTGGAATCGCATATAGACAAGACGTTTTTCCGTTCTTGCGACCCGGTAGCATCTCTTTCACGGCCCGGTTTTGGGTCGCGACCCGGTGGTTGGGGACCGTTGGTTTAAACAACAGGACACACCTGGGTAACAAGAAACACCTGTCAGTCACATTTCCAATATTTTTTGCTCGCCTTTAAATTGACTGATCTGATACAAAATGTGCTAAGTTCGATGTCGTTTAACGCATCTACATACAAATACCAGGAAATAAAAGCTGAAATGATAAACTCTCTACTCATAGTCATCTTTTGATCCCAAACCCAAATTTCTTCGGTTTGCAAGAAACAAACAAATGAATTGGCCTTGATGTTCCAGTAATTTTGGAGGGAACTGTATAGCTCAATGTTTAAACACGCAAAGATAAATACACCATTACAAAACTTGCTTTTTAAGTAGGTAATACTACAATAGTGCAAGAAAAGTTGCAAATGTAGCACTGAGATGAAAAGTCCCTAATAACAACAACAGGAAGTCCATGACAAACAACTGTCGGTCCATTTATGTGGTACGATTTGTCATTTTTGCTGAAAGAAACACAGAGATCAGGACTCAAACACTACGGTAACACATTTCCAACTTGTAAAACCAGTTTATGCATATTTGGGGGGGGACACCAAATTAAACAAACAAAGCCATGGTTTTACACGGTTGGTATGGAAGAACTTGAGTGGCCTGCACAGAGCCCTGACCTCAACAACACTGAACACCTTTGGGATGAACTGGAACGCCGACTACATGCCAGGCCTCCTCACTCAACATCAGTGCCTGACCTCCCCGATGCTCTTGTGGCTGAATGAACACAAATCCCCACACACACTCTCCAAAAGACTTCCCAGAACAGTGGCGCTTATAACAAAGGTGGACTAAAACTTGAATGAGATGTTCAGAAAGTACATACGAGTGTGATGGCACATAATTAGCTTTCTATCTCAAAATTATTCTTTTATTTTTTTTACAAAAATAAAAAACTGTGAAAGATGATTTAAAAACAGTTTAGCTTTCATGGTAATCGGTGCATCTGCTTTGGACGTCTAATCTCAAACTTTAAAAAGGTGTTCAGCTCTGTGTCAGCACAATCTCACTGCTCACCGGATCATCTCTGTCCACCTGACAGCCTCTTGCAGCTCCATCAGTCTCTCCTTGTACTGGTTCCTCTCCATTAGGACGCGGGCCATCTCCACCCGTGTGAAGCGCTTGCGCTGGGCTGTGGGGACGTCACTCTGCAGCCAGAAATCCCAAAGTCTCAGTGTTTAAAAGCGCCAAAATCGAATCTTTATCATCATTTATATTATTAACTTCTAATCATGTGTACATACACAGTACCGTGCAAAAGTCTTGGGCACATGCAAAAAATGCGGTAGAGCAAAGATGCCTTCAAAAATTAGGAAATTAAATGTTTCTCAGTAAAAAAAAAATTAAAATAAAAATACTATAAAGAGCAGTAAACAGTAATAAATAAAACAAAGGCAATATCTGGTGCGACGACCCTTTGCTTTATTAAAATAAAAAATAAAAAAGTAGTCTCAGGTTGAATTAGTGCAGTTTTATAAGGAAATAAGCTGTAAGTTTTATTGAGCATCTTACAGAACCAGACACGGTTCTTCTTTGCACTCGCTTCTTATTTTTGCAGCAAAACCCAGCAGCCATCACTGTGGCTTTTGTCTGAAAAGTGTCTTACCACTTAAGAAGCTGCTTTCTTTACCGACATACAAACATTTTTCTGTAACATTTCATTTCGTTCTGGAAAAGTAATGATTGGGAATTTACAATGTTTTTGTACTGCCTCGATAATGTAAAAATTTGTACTAAGAAAAAAAAAAAGGAGAAAAAAGGGGGAAATGCCTAAGACCTTTGCACAGTACTGTATGTTTAGTCATGGAGGGCAAGACACTCACATCATCTTCCTCTTTGGTCTTCTGTTTGGCCACCTCTAACTCTGCCCGAACCCTGTTACAATGAACAGCCTTAGCATCCTGAATACACATACCTGTTAATCTCCCTTTTTAAATGTGCATCTGTAAATAATCACTGTGGGCTTTTTCAACACTTTTTCTGTTCTGAACTTTCCACTCACTAGATCATACTAAGCTGACATTTATAAGCCTTTCTTGTTTTTGAGTTTGGATTAAATACATTCAATTGAAGTGAACAGTCAAGCAGGCTAACTGTAACTGTATCCTAGCTGATACATAAACATAAACATCACGTGTCTACCATTGAAGATATGCTTACAAAGTAAACGCAAAATTCAGTGTGGTGTATGATTATTTATTCCCTCCCCCCTTCTCTCTTCACTCAAGCTGCACTTTCAGTCTCACCTTTTAATCTCCTCCTCCAACTCCTTGTTCTTCTCCTCCAGTTTGTCCTTTGCCTGCTTAAGGACTTCCATCTCGCCGTGTAGAACCTCCTTGTCACAGGTCAGCTGATCCACACGACCAAGCAGGTCATTCTTCACTATGTTAAGAGTGTTTCTAATATGCACACATGCACAGAGATACAAAAACCCAAGGTTTTATCCAGTGCTTCTTCTCATTTTGAGCTCTTGAACTGTTATTCCATGGATACACAGTAGATGGCAGTACAGAACAGTAAACCATCAGATATCTGCTGCAACATCGAGAATCACAACACAGACCGCGTCGAGTCTGTGTGACAAACAGTATGCAGAAAATCAGCTTTAATGAAGATGACGGTTTCTTACTTTGTCTCTAGGAGCTGGGCGTTCTCCTGGATAAGGTGTTCTACTTCACGACCCATACCTGCATAAAAGCAATACACATTCATTCGTTTAGACAAAAGCATATGCTGAAATATATTTTCATGTGCTGAAAATGCCATGACTGATATTTCATAAGTACATTTCAGTATATATTAAGAAATGGGATGAGTGTGTTGCACAGGATCTCATACATTACTACCATTTTTATTATAATATAATAATGCCTCATAATCTTCATTGTTATTATTACTATATGTATGTTATGGCAGGCAATGGATTTAAACTCATAACCTTCTGTTTACTAATGCAGGCTTTTACCTATTGAGCTACTAATTAGACCTTTAAAATAAACATCAGCAAAGGCTAGCACCCTACACCAACAGGGTCAGCCATGATACAGCGCCCCTGGAGCAGAGAGGGTTAAGGGCCTTGCTCAAGGGCCCAACAGTGGCAGCTTGCCACCACTGCCCCTAATTAACATAATTAAAATGTTAATTATTAACATTTTACAGATTCTACAAGTACATAAACTTATGAACTAAACTGTACTTAAGTTAAGGGGAGACAGTAAACTGAAACTTTCAGCGTGAATGTAAATTAAGACACAAACAGCAAATTAAAAACAAATGTAAAATTAATTGAAGATTAAATTTGACATGTAAAATATTTTAAGCAGAAAAACAGCAATAATAAGTCAGGCAAGAAGATGTGGGAAATTACATACACACCAAAGAATTCATCTGAGCAACAGAAAGTGGCAAAAAAAATAAAGCGGGGGGTGTTGTCAAACACGATGGATCATGATTATCGCTAGTGAGGAATGGAGAAAGGACTGAGAAGGTACAGAATCCTCACCGACGAGTAATTCAGTCCAAGACTTACTTTAAGTCAAAGAAAAATGCCAACTGAAGACAAACTGGCAAAAGGATAACTATTTCTTCATATTCCATGCGTGGTGCATCTCTTGCAGTGCAACACCTGACAAGTACAGTGCATAGTTAATAACGAATAGTTACCCAGGAGATCAGCACCCTCATCAACGTCTCCGATGAGATCCGTGCCTGCTGACGAGAGCTCCTCAAACAGGGAATCAGTGTTGCGGTCAAAAGCCATGTTCTCAATCCCCTTAGCGGGAGTGCTGAGGAAGAAGGCAGAGTGCACACACACACACACACACACACACACAGAAATGAAAAATAAAGCCTTCGACGAATCAAACCGTCTCTGTTAACACACATAGCACGATCTATAACGACTTTGCTCAGACTTTACGCTACTGCAGAGGAGACGAGACAGAGATTTAGGTTTAGAAATCCTCTCCTCATCTGTACTTCTGTAATTTCATCACAGTTCTGAAAAGAGTTCTCGGTGTGTTAAAGTGAATGAAAGAGCAATAATACCTGGAGCCTTTGCAGCCACTCAGGTCCATGTCAAGTTCAGGCGTCGACTCAATAATCGCCTGCACCTCGGATTTCTCAGTGTTCTCGAGGACATCTATTCAAATGCACAAAATATCTTTCACGGACTAGTACGGTGAACCGTGTAGTAGCAAACGGCCGAAGAACGCAGCGCGAGAATCTCAAACACGCGTCTGACACAACTGCACTAATCCGATTAGTCAATAAAACTCTTAGGGTTGTGAAAACACAGGCATCTGAGTGCAATTCGGCTTTGCTGATGCGACTGAATCGAGTGCGTGTGTGTGTTTGAATGCGTAAACCTATGTGAGAGGGTGTGTTTCATGTCATGCTCAGAGCTCCTCTCTTAGCTGGCACACTTTAACCAAGTAACAGGATACACTTTTTCAATAGAATTGAATGAAACTGATTCATTTGAACGGGAGGCTCGCACTGAATGCCCTTATAGACATGTGCATATAGACTGGACAGAAAGTTAAATAAATAAATAATCCATTGAGTGTAAGAGTTTATTGCTTAAAATGTGTGTGCCTAAATTTAACCGGAAAAATGAAACCGATGCAAAAATTCATGACGCTTTAGAAAACTCTCCAACTATGCAAGGATAAAGATGTACAGAGACGGCTGTAATGAGCAGGTCATGGAAGAGTCTGTAGTTTAAAACAACAGGACTCGCCTTTAGGAAGCACCTCTGTTGCTACAGCTTCCTGTACTTTAATGTTCTTACTGCTGTCTGGCTTTCTGCTGCTGGAGTTCAGGTTCCTGTTCAGTCCCTCCGACTCTTCAGCCTGGGACACTGCTACAGATGCCGAGGCGGCGTCTGAGGGTGCTGTGGACATCGGCAAAGCCGACTTGGAGCCTCCCCGATTAGCGTCGGAGAGTTCATCCTGAAAACGGGAGGCCGAGTCATCAGCATACAAGTGCTTACTGCGTCTGCATACCAAACTCAGATGATAAACCTATAAAATACTACAGTATCTGTTAAAGCACGGCCCACACAATCGATCAATAAACCGGCGACATGGTTCAAATCCTGTTCAACGACGTATTACCGGGTTTTACACAGTCATGCCATTAATGTCATCTTCGACAAGCACATGCTTGTGGACACAAACAACACAAGCATGAATATGCTTTGCACCCAAGTCACACAGAGTAAGTGTATAGAAGAGAGCTCAGGGGTAGGCAAAGACAGCTGAGTACACAGATATCACTGGATAGATAAGATAAACATTGCACATTTGTATTTAGAGAAATGCCTGTAGAGTGAATTGTACAACTGGAAAAAAACAAACACAAAAAGACTAAATAAATAAAGCAAGGAATAGTAAATCACGGGCAGCCACACATATGCTGAATGCAATTGAAAAAGTTATTACTATTTTTCTGTATAATGGATTGGGGCACTGTACACCGATCAACCATAACAATTAAATTAAAACCACTGACAGGTGAAGTGAATAACGCTGATTATCACGGTACAGCGGTACCTGTAAAGAGGCGGGATAGATTAGGCAGCAAGTGAACAGTCAGTTCTCGAAGTTGATGTGTTGGAAGCAAGAAAACTGGGCAAGCGTAAAGATCTGAGTGACTTTGACCAGGGCCAAAATGTGATGGCTAGACGACTGGGTCGGAGCTTCTCCAAAACGGCAGGTCTCGTGGGGTGTTCCTGGTATGCAGTGGTTAGTACCTACCAAAAGTGGTCCAAGGAAGGACAACCAGAGAACCGGTGACAGGGTCAATGTGCGCATGGGGAGCAAAGGCTAGCCCGTCTGGTCCGATCTCACAAAATAGGTACTGTTGGTGAAAAAGTTAATGCTGTCTGTGATAGAAACGTGTCAGAACCCCTGTCCACCGATGAAAACCCTACAACGGGCGTATGAGCATCAGAACTGGACCCTGGAGCAATGGAAGAAGGTGGCCTGGTCTGATGAATCACGTTTTCTTTTACATCATGTGGACGGCCAAGAGTGTGTGCTCTTACCTGTGGAAGTGATGGCACCAGGATGCACTATGGGAAGAAGGCAAGCTGGTGAAGGAGTGTGATGCTCTGGGCAATGTTCTGCTGGGAAATCTTGGGTCCTTGCTTTCATGTGGATGTTACTTTGACACGTACCACCTACCGAAACATTGCAGACCAAGTACACCCCTTCATGGCAACGGTATTCCCTAATGTCAGTGGCCTCGTTCAGCAGGATTATGCACCCTGCCACACTGCAAAAAATGTTCAGGAACGGTTTGAGGAACATCAAAAAGAGTTCAAGGTGTTGACCTGGCCTCCAATTTCCCTATATCTCAATCCGGTCGAGCGTCTGTGGGATGTTCTGGACAAACATGTCTGATCCATAGAGGCCCCACCTCGTAACCTACAGGACTTAAAGGATCTGCTGCCAACGTCTTGGTGCCAGATACCACAAGCACACCTTCAGAGGTCTTGTTGAGTCCACAGGCAGGTGGTTTTAATGTTAAGGCTGATCGGTGTAGATTACCAACAATCAATATTTAGATTTCATTCGTTAACTCGCACGGACAAGTACATTGTAAGTCAAATTAGAACGGTTGCATGCGGATTGTCTATGAGCCACGATGTGATTTTATTTGAAGATGACATACAGCTAGAAGCATTATCTGGCCAAAGAGCACACATTAGTTTGGACTGCAGCTACCGTGAGGCTCATGATGCAACTGACAGCTACCTTACTGATAGCAGTCCAGGGGAAATCCAAAGTCTTGTATGAACTCTTAATCTTGCTTTCAGCTGTTCCCGGCTGCCCAGACAGAAAGAGGTGCATTGACATGTATCCACTGGCCTAATCAGATACCCTGAGCTAAACTGCAAATTCATTTTCCTGCTCCTGTTGTTACACCCAGCCGTGGAGCTGACGTTATCACTAGGTCTATTGTACAACAGTAATAAATAACCGTGTTATAGTGATTCAATACTGTATACCATTCTTGCAGCAGAAGTCAGGTTTGATTTCATCACCTGCTTTAGTCAATCACGACCTTTGTATCAACCCGTTCTTGGTAAAGACGTCCCAGCTAGTAGTGAAACTGGACTTTTGACCCGTTTATAAATTACAGATCACATCTTTTGCTAATTTAAAAAAAAAAAAAAACCCTCATTAAACACTTTCAAGTTCTCTTCAGATATCCCAATACAGAATTTTACCACTGCGACACGTTTTAAAAGGCAGCATTAAATAAAGGATTGGATAATTACATATTAATTGAAATCTTTCTGTGCACTGCGGCTTTTATTTTCTCAATCTGTTTGTCAGGCCATATATTCAGACTGCTTGTTTTGGTCGGAGTGTTACTGCTATGCTCTCACCTGCCTACACGAACCTCACCAGATTCGGCCTAAGCACTGCATGTGTGAAAGCAGCCTTAGAGACGCAACCCTTCATAAATTATTTTCAGCTGTCTTTCATACATTAGTAATTGTTTAACAACACCTTGTCCTTGGGCAGCTATATTAAGGATGTTTTATTAATATTGCCTCTTCAAACAATAATCAACTGCATCTGTATGCTTTACAAAGAGCATGCTTCTTATCGAAATGTATTTGTTACGCGGCAACGAATAATCTTGTACCTGATGCACTACGCAGCAGTCTGAATGCTCAAGTGTCTTCCTTTCTCCTCCCACTCTGCTTTTCCAAGTCTCACGCATATTAAAGAGATGCCTGATGGGAGGTCACCGCCTGTTTGCAACATGCTATTGTACCCTTTCTTGTTGCCATGGCAGCGCCTGCCCACCATTGTAAACCTGGCACTTGCTTAGCCAAAAAAAAAAAAAAAAAAAAAACTGAGGTAATATTATGGTGTAGCTTACTTTATTTCTTTCATACTGACTGTGTGGGAGAGACAAACAGGCCGCCTTGTGTGGGACACGGTAAATCTGCGAGAAATGTCGAGTCATAGAGGTCACAAAGGACAGCCTGTGTTTCCTCAGCAGGAGGAGTAGCAACATGAACACTCCTTTGTGTTAACTGAATCTGAGGTGGGGATTGATGCAACCGAGAAATCGGATTGGCTTTTGAGAATGAACGCAAATCGTCTGATGACCTTGTTCTGCGCGACTGGACGAAGATGCTGGGAGCGTATCCCTTCTGTCATACGGTAACAGTTTCTCTACACGTCGTCAAACTTCATTCACTACTGGGCATGACCAAACCTGCTGCATTTCATATACATATATTAAAAGTTAGAAAAGCTCGGGTCAAAATATAACAAAGAAATATTTGGCGTGGTTTTTAAAAGTACAAAAGTGCAAAAAGATTTCATTAAAACAGCCTTTATTAATATCTATTTCACATATGTGATGCAGTAAGAGGCAACAATAAAGTGTGGCAAACTTTTGGAGTGATCCATGATCCCGTTAAAGCCTCATCTTTGATCACATTAGCAATTACCGATCATAATCGGGCTGTCACTGAAAGCATTTCTGGCTTTAGTTTTGCTTCCAGGAGCTGAAATCCGATCTCCACATCAGCTTGGTTCATGAAGTATATCAATTACGAACGCACAAAGCTCAAGGTCAGTCTATTCAAAACAGGACTGTAGTGTAGCATAAACGCTCTATGGGCAAAAGTATGTGGACATCTGATCATCACACCTGTATGTGGTTCTTCCCCCAAACTGCTGCTACAACGTTGGGAGCACACAATCGTATAGGATGTCTTTATATGCTGTAGCGTTACAATTTCCTTTAACTGGAACTAAGAAGCCCAAAACTGTTCCAGCAAGATGATGCCCCTGTGCACAAAGCGAGCTAGATGAAGACATGGCTTGCCAAGGTTGGTGTGGAAGAGCTTGAGTGGCCTTCACTTTGAGATGAACTGAAACGCCAACTGCATCCCAGACTCGCCCAACATCGGAGCCTGACCTCATAAATGCTCTTTTGGTTGAATGAACACATCCCACGGTCATGCTCAAAATCTAGTAGAAATTCTTCTCAGAAGAGTGGAGGTAATTAGAAGATCGAAATGGGGACTAAATCTGGAATGGGATGTTCAACAAGCAGGTGTGATGGTCAGGTGTCCACAAACATTTGGCATATAATGCAAGTTTAGGTCGTGCTCACAGATAAAAAAAACAAAAAAACAAACAAACTGCACAGCACAGTCTGATCTGCTCTCAGGACTTCTTCAAACGTCTTGCCTTGAGCTTCCTCGTTACACTTCAAAGTTCTACAAAGGTAGAACTCAAAGGTATACAGTGTGCACCTGAGCTATTATTAATGATCACATTCACACAACATCTCAAGCCTGTTTCAACCCGGCACAGAACCAGACATCCTGTACAAGCAACACACCAAGTCATAATAGTTATCATCAACCCTGAGGACATGTTCTCACCACCTGACTAATTCTGTCCTCAACACTAAAAAAAAAAAAAATAGGCGTTGAATAAAAAAAAAAAGTCTTTCATATAAACGCTTGCAACAGAAGCAACACTTCCTAGCAATGTGACTAATGCCGTGTTGGTAACAGTAACGCCTGTGATATTTGCATGTCTCACCTGAATGGTTCAGAATATATACATGGAATGAGTGAGTGTCAAGGATGTTTGATCACACAGTGTGAGGATGTCAAGGATGTTTGATCACACAGTTACATGATCATATTGCTGCATTGTTCATTTATGTTACGGAGTCCTATGTGGACATAAAGTGAGCCTTTATCGCTGTAGCTGGGACTATAATATCCAATTTAATCAGCAGACCATGCGCTAGATCAGCTTTCATTTTCTTCAATGAAAATCGTTTGGAAGATACAATGATGGCAATTCACTGACAGACTCATTTAGTGAATGTCTTTAAAGTGCACCTGTTATGGTTTTTCAGATATTACCCTTCATGTAGTATGTTAGAGAGCTGTTTGTGAAAGTTTCACATGAGTGAATGAGTTATTGACTCCCAAAAGAAGGAAGCGATTCTGAACACCTCAAACGAGTTGTTAGTAATTCCAGACAGACTTCCTGTACTAACCTACATAGGTTTGTATTAAAAAAAAAAAAACCCCGCCTCTGGTCTTCATCGGCTGCTCGGGAACAGACGATGCTGAAACTCGTTATGGTAGTGGGCGTTTCCTTTTCGACACACACACTGACAGCGGTAGACCAATCACAACAGACTGGGACATCTGACCAATCAGAGCAGAGTATGCTCTCTGAGAGGAGGGGTTTAGAATGAATCCTTTAGAACGGATCATTGAACGAGTCGTTTCTGACAATAATGATTATTATTATTATTATTATTATTATTATTATAAGTGGTAGTAATGGTGACAGTAGCTGTAGTAAAAGAAGGAGTAGAAATAGTTGTAGTAGTGGTAATAGACGTTGTATTTATAGTACTAGTAGTGGTAGTAGCGGTAGTAGTAGAAGTACTTCTAGTAGTAGCAGCAGAAGTAGTAGAAGTATTAGTAGTAGTAGTAGAAGTACTAGTGGTAGTAGTAGCAGAAGTATTAGTAGTAGTACTTGTAGTAGTAATAGTAGTAGTAGAAGTACTAGTAGTAGTAGTAGTAGCAGAAGTAGTAGAAGTATTAGTAGTAGTACTTGTAGTAGTATTAGTAGTAGTAGAAGTACTAGTAGTAGTAGCAGAAGTAGTAGTAGTAGTACTTGTAGTAGTATTAGTAGTAGTAGAAGTACTAGTAGTAGTAGTAGTAGCAGAAGTAGTAGAAGTATTAGTAGTAGTACTTGTAGTAGTATTAGTAGTAGTAGAAGTACTAGTAGTAGTAGCAGAAGTATTAGTAGTAGTACTTGTAGTAGTAATAGTAGTAGTAGAAGTACTAGTGGTAGTAGTAGTAGCAGTATTAGTAGTAGTACTTGTAGTAGTATTAGTAGTAGTAGTAGAAGTACTAGTGGTAGTAGTAGCAGAAGTATTAGTAGTAGTACTTGTAGTAGTATTAGTAGTAGTAGAAGTACTAGTTGTAGTAGTAGTAGCAGTATTAGTAGTAGTACTTGTAGTAGTATTAGTAGTAGTAGTAGAAGTACTAGTGGTAGTAGTAGCAGAAGTATTAGTAGTAGTACTTGTAGTAGTATTAGTAGTAGTAGAAGTACTAGTGGTAGTAGTAGTAGCAGTATTAGTAGTAGTACTTGTAGTAGTATTAGTAGTAGTAGAAGTACTAGTGGTAGTAGTAGTAGCAGTATTAGTAGTAGTACTTGTAGTAGTATTAGTAGTAGTAGTAGAAGTACTAGTGGTAGTAGTAGTAGCGGTATTAGTAGTAGTACTTGTAGTAGTATTAGTAGTAGTAGTAGAAGTACTAGTGGTAGTAGTAGCAGAAGTATTAGTAGTAGTACTTGTAGTAGTAATAGTAGTAGTAGAAGTACTAGTGGTAGTAGTAGTAGCGGTATTAGTAGTAGTACTTGTAGTAGTATTAGTAGTAGTAGTAGAAGTACTAGTGGTAGTAGTAGCAGAAGTATTAGTAGTAGTACTTGCAGTAGTAGTATTAGTAGTAGAAGTACTAGTGGTAGTAGTAGCAGTAGTACTTGTAGTATTAGTAGTAGTAGAAGTACTTGTAGTAGTAGCAGCAGAAGTAGTAGTAGTAGTAGTAGTAGTAGAAGTACTTGTAGTAGTAGCAGCAGAAGTAGTAGTAGTAGTAGTAGTAGTAGTAGAAGTACTTGTAGTAGTAGCAGCAGAAGTAGTAGTAGTAGTAGTAGTAGCAGTAGCAGCAGAAGTACTAGTAGTAGTAGTAAAAGTGGTTTTGTTTTATCCAAACAAAATAGTAACACATGAGTAAATCAGACTGGCCCTGGCATGAATATAGAGAAATGCTGTACGTGTTTCATTTGTTAATTTGTTAAATATCATTACTGGTCATGGAACATTTTTTTTTAGCGGCAGTAGAAATGACTACCATTAAAATTAGATATATGAAACAATGTCTGTAGTTTCTTTGCTGCACTTTGTAAGTCGTTGTATTAAAGCAGTACTGTAGTACTCAAGGTTGTGTTATCGCCTTGATATAATTCGCAATCACACGCCCTGTGATGTTCTACTGCTCAAATCTCTTGCTATATAACTGAACTGTGGTATTGCCCGTGCTGATGCTGAATACGAGTTACTAAACTGCAGGCATACACCTACTGTATCTGTACATGTCAAAATAATCCCGACGACAGCAATAAGAGTGTGTTGGCCTATAAGAACCAAGAGTTATGTGGCTGATATTTTCTCTTGATTTTTTTTTTTTAAATTTATTTGTGCACTACGATGAAGAGGACGACAGCACTTCATTGCTTTTGCACAGACTTCGCGCACACCAGAAGCTTGGGAGGAAGGAGGAGTGAAAAATGGACATTCTGTAACCGTTACTCTCACTCTCATTCACTCTCTACTTAAGCATGCAGGACATAACAAGCAGAGCCTCTCGCTCAGAAAAGGCTTCCTCTCTGCTGGCACGATGCCGCTCCGGCTATTTTAATACACGTTGTGTCCGGATCTTTTCAAAAAGACAAGCTCTCAGTACGAACAAGTAATGTCGTCGTCGAGTTCCATCCTGGGAGCCCTTCTGATTTCCCAAAGGAGAAAGACTGCACATTCAGTACTAGCATTCGTTAATTACGTAAGAGGTGACTGGTGAGAAAAGCAAACGAATACGAAACGATGAAAATGAAGATCGGCTGTTTTAATAAGGAATAAACAGAGCGTGTTTCGCCCACCTTGAGGCTGGTGTTCGAATGAGGATGACTCAAGTTGTTGAACCTCCATGCGTCCGTCCCTGGAGTCGCCGCTTGCTCCCTCTGCAGTTCGGGGGTCCTCACATCACCCTGCAGCTGGAAGATCCCCAGAGACACAGGCCGCTCCTTTCTGTTACCACAGAGAGAACCGAATGACAAATGACAAATGTTATTACTGTGCCTTAATTAAGCTTCATCACAGAGAAATACATTCATCTCTCCAAATCATCTCCCCTGGAGTTCAAGCGTAAAAGTTTTTAAACGCTCGGTTTAGATCATTCGATATAATACTGCTGCTCACAGGGCTTCAAGCGTTTGATCTGGCTCGCATCTCATTAAATTATATTTCAACTGCTCCCTTTGCTCGTGTCACACGCCGGGTTGCCATGGTGAAGTGCGATCTCTATTCAGAGTGTGCGGATCCCGACATGCTGACTGTTCGTTCTGGGAAGCGGAATCCCAGCCAGGTCAATGCACGTAGCTCTAACTACAGCACAAACACAATCGCTGAGTAACACAAAGACTTCACAATATGTAAAGCAGAACAGCTGCTATATTTAAACTCTAATAATAGGACTTTCAGCTCTTCTTTAATGAATTCAATTATGCACATAGATTTCAAAAAGTATCAATAACAGCAGAACACACTCGTATTAAAGGAGAGCCAAGAGTGTAAATATGGATAAAACTGATGAAGTGTTACATAAGAGTAGACGGCAATGTGTGCTTTAGGACACGTGGTGTGACTTATATAAAAACACCCTGTCCAAACTTGCCAGTTCCCAATTAATTCTGTCTGGTGTTTGCATCGATAATATTGCCGACGGCCAATTTTCACGCGACATCTACTGTTCACATGCAAAGAAACCTTCGATACATACTCCTGTCTATCACAATAGTCTACAATCCAGAGCCAAAACCATAAACACACACCCACCACTGTAAAGAAAGAGTCTAAGTGATGTCCTGTACTGAGATGGGAATACCACAGACTCCACAACCACACAAAAACATTTTTTAAAAACCTCATAATAGCCTACTCTAAATAATGACTTGAAAGTTGTCTGTCTCTGTTCTTCTTTTATTTCCATTCTATCATAGTTGTTCTCTGCATCACCACTGTAGTTTGATCACCATGTTAAAAAAATAAATAAATAAATAAATAAATAAATAACAATGGCATACGAACCCCTAGCAAATACAACCACACCATGGAGAGCAAAGCACCATGGAAACTGTACGCAGGTACAGTATCAAAGCGATACAGGCTCATCGGCTTCTTGCGCACACAAAGCTGGGGAACAAACAGGGAAACTGAAAAGCTACCATGAGGGAACTATAACAAGCTGGGAGATATGGCATCGCAGGGTGATGCACGGCCCAGTCCTTCTCTGTAACTCCTAGAGGAAAACGCTACACTGGTATTGATCTAGAAGGAAAAAAAAAAAAAAAAGACAGATTTGAACACTTTGGAGCACTACAGCGCTCGTGATGTTTACCACGGCAGACTAGACTGCACTAGAGATGAGAAGCTAGGCGAGGAAAATCAAGGAAAATGAATTACAGTCATGTAAGCAATCAGGTAAAAAGGCAGCAGAGGATAAATTAACAATTGAGAACAATTTGTAGATCTAAAAAATAAAAGTAAATTTTAAAAACACTACAAAAGTTGACTATATTAATAATACAAACAAATTTCCAGATAAAATGATTGAATTTATAATTAGGCTTATATATAGAACAATATTCACTGTGACAGAGCTGCCTTCTCTCCATCTCTCTCTCTCTCTCTCTCTCTCTCTCTCTCTCTCTCTGCGTACCTGCTGTTTCTGGGAAGTGTGATGGCGGGCAGGCCGTTAGAAACAGAGTAATGCACCAGCAGCAGCACCGAGAGTGAGACCAGCACGGCCGAGTTGATGACCACGGCTCCCCCAACGACGCCAAACACAAACAGCAGCATGCAGCCCGGACTCATGGTCGTGTCCACGCGTTACGGGCCGCCCAGCGCCCCCAGACACACCAAAACAATCCCATCAGCATCGGCAGCGCTGATGATACACATCCGTCTACACGCTGGTATGTGTGTGTGTAGCTCTGCAGCCTCTCAGTGGTGTGACATCATCCGCTCTGACACACACACACACACACACACACAGGCAGAGCAAAGTGAAAACCGGCTTTACAGCAGCTGCTCCTGCGATTTTCCTGTTCTTTTTCCCTGCCCTCCCTCTGTCCTTCTGACACAGCCTTTCACTGCTTGTCTACCGTCTCCTCATGGACACCACCTCAGCACTGAGCACGGAGCTTCCACTGGCTCTCTCCAGTTCACACTGCGGTAGCATCAGACTGACTGCTCGCTCCATATGCTCCCTCTCAGCTCGCTCCTCAGCTCAATACCTATTGGCTGAGAATAAACAGAAGAGCTCTGGGAGGGGGACTGTGGGAACGGGGACTTGAGCGCAGACTTGTGGCACTTGCATTAGTGACTCGTACACACACCGTTACAAACTGCTTCTTGTTAATGTTTTAATCCCCAAAAAACTTGATGTGCGCATTAACACACGGTACGCAAGTGTCACAAGTGTCCGACTTTAAAATCGTGTCCGAGGTGTTACATTATTTTATCCAGATGTTTACATATGAGGTGACACTGTGTGCTAAGCAGAAGGGTTATATGACGAATTTGTGCTTGGTTCCGTCAGTGTTTCCACGTATTGTGCGTTGAAAAGGTTTTACGTCATCCGTGCACGCTAATTCACCTGCCTTGTAAAAGTCGGCGTGTGTAGTACAGCAGGTGATGGGATTCAAAACGAGTAGCATGCACTATGGTGAATACTATTATTATTATTATTATTATTATTCACAGCTGCTACGCCTTCATTTAGATTGAGATGACGCTGCATAAGAAGAGAGTATTTCTGAGCATGAGGTCGCCTCATTTGGCAATAAGAAGTCAGTCATCATTTTAGAGCTTTTATTTTATGTTTATTATATATGGAGGCGATGAGAGTGAATGAGAATCCCAAGACATGGCATGTCAGTCTGACTAAAACTCGGCGCGAACATTTTCTTTACTGTTCTAATACACTTCACAATGTACAATTAAATCACATAAACTCACTATTATTTATAACAATGACTACGTTTACATGGACAGCAATAATCTAATTATTGACCTTAATCTAAGTAAGGTAATAATGGGATTAAGGTGTTTACATGAGTCGCTTTTAGAATACTCCAGTCATGTACCCGTTTTACATGTTATTGAACATAATTAGATTAAGAGCCCGCGTCATTACGTCACCGCGCCACGCCGTCCGACGTCCCTCCAGAATTTCACGTATCAACATACAGTTCGTCTTCGTTATGGTGCCGTATACAGTTTTGGGTGTTTTTATTTAAATTTTTACGAACGCTTCAAGTGCGGATAATTATTAGTCATGCTATACGTGCAAATAGACGACTGCTTGAAGCCGTGGGCTGCGTCTCAAATCGCATACTTACCTACTGTATAGTATCCGAGATGCATGTATTTTTCCCCACTACAGGCCTATAGTAGGCAAGTATGCAGTTTGGGACACAGCCGAACTCTCTCATTCACCGTAAAGCGTAAAACCGCCGTGTGTGATCGTGTCCTGTCGTAAATGCGGTGAAAACGCTCACACGGCGTTCATGATGTGATTAAGGTGTTTACATGTCTGTAATGCACGTCCATAATACGATTAAAACAGGAGTACTCCACCTGTCTTAATTCGATTAGAGCTTAATTAGATTATGACCATAATTAGATTAAGGTCGCTGTTTACATGGTAGTTTCTTAATCAAATTATGGTCTTAATTAGATTAAGAGTGGATTATTGTTGTCCATGTAAACGCAGTCAATGATCATTTTGGCCATTAACGCGCAGAATTAGTACAATCACCTGTGTTTGTATGAAGTAGCTCCTTTGTAGCGATTGTAAAGAAATAAATGTCGCACGCAGAGCATGCTAGAAGTGATGAGGTATGAGGACTATCAAGTAGTCTCAAGGCTCTCGTTTATTTAAATGCTGAGCAAACAGGAATGGTAGATGAGGTATTATATTATATAGTGCAATCATAATCATACGCTGCGATGAAAAACACGTGATGATGATGTGTGTATGAAAAACATTATTAAGGAAGGAATAAAGCACGATGGTGGATGCTGGAAAATATTCAACAACTGAGTGTTTTATTCCACGTTTACTACAGCGTATTGCAAGTGCTAGACGTTTATTTATTACAGAACACGATGTCATAGTTGTTAACTATTTGAAAAAAAATACAAAATAAGTCCCTGTTATCACTTAACACGGCTGCTTTGCCGTCATTACCTCATCGTCTCTCTTATCCTCATCAAAACTGATAAGATGACAGTTCATATTACTCAGAAAGTGCTAGCACTGGAGTCTCCTACCAAAAATGCTTCATAAATATTCTATTTATTACAAGTCCGTATGAAATAGTTCCTGCAATAAAAATGATAAAACATAAGAACATTGTTAATCAACACCTTCCTACTAAACCACAGCCAAGTGCGTCATGCCTAAGCTCTAATGCTCTCGTACACTGACCAACCCTCCAACCCACACTATTTAAACCAAAGGTTCACGGATATAGAAAAAGTCAATAATCCGATATTAACCAGATTAAGACGATACTCTGATTGAGAAACTAGCATGTAAACAGCGATTATTGATCACCTTAAACTGACTAAAGTCATACGTGAAGTAAACATAAATGGAATTAAGACGTGTGGAGTACTCCTGTTTGAGTCGTATTATCGAGGCGTATATAGGGTAACTACACAGCGTATAGGGTAACTACACAGCGTATAGGGTAAGTTCACAGCGTATAGGGTAAGTTCACAGCGTATAGGGTAAGTTCACAGCGTATAGGGTAAGTTCACAGCGTATAGGGTAAGTACACAGCGTATAGGGTAAGTACACAGCGTATAG
The DNA here is from genome assembly GCF_001660625.3 of Ictalurus punctatus. Lineage (NCBI taxonomy): Eukaryota > Metazoa > Chordata > Actinopteri > Siluriformes > Ictaluridae > Ictalurus > Ictalurus punctatus. Next base: position 10,088,592 of record NC_030428.2, on the reverse strand, counting down.
GGTAAGTACACAGCGTATAGGGTAAGTACACAGCGTATAGGGTAAGTACACAGCGTATAGGGTAACTACACAGCGTATAGGGTAACTACACAGCGTATAGGGTAACTACACCGCGTACAGGGTAAGTACACAGCGTACAGGGTAAGTACACAGCGTATAGGGTAAGTACACAGCGTATAGGGTAACTACACAGCGTATAGGGTAACTACACAGCGTATAGGGTAACTACACAGCGTATAGGGTAACTACACAGCGTATAGGGTAACTACACAGCGTATAGGGTAACTACACAGCGTATAGGGTAACTACACCGCGTACAGGGTAACTACACCGCGTACAGGGTAAGTACACAGCGTACAGGGTAAGTACACAGCGTACAGGGTAAGTACACAGCGTATAGGGTAAGTACACCGCGTATAGGGTAACTGCACAGCGTATAGGGTAACTGCACAGCGTATAGGGTAACTGCACAGCGTATAGGGTAACTGCACAGCGTATAGGGTAACTACACTGCGTATAGGGTAACTACACAGCGTATAGGGTAACTACACCGCGTATAGGGTAACTACACCGCGTATAGGGTAACTACACCGCGTACAGGGTAAGTACACAGCGTACAGGGTAAGTACACAGCGTACAGGGTAAGTACACAGCGTACAGGGTAAGTACACAGCGTATAGGGTAAGTACACAGCGTATAGGGTAAGTACACAGCGTATAGGGTAACTACACAGCGTATAGGGTAACTACACAGCGTATAGGGTAACTACACAGCGTATAGGGTAACTACACCGCGTATAGGGTAACTACACCGCGTACAGGGTAAGTACACAGCGTACAGGGTAAGTACACAGCGTACAGGGTAAGTACACAGCGTATAGGGTAAGTACACCGCGTATAGGGTAACTGCACAGCGTATAGGGTAACTGCACAGCGTATAGGGTAACTGCACAGCGTATAGGGTAACTGCACAGCGTATAGGGTAACTACACTGCGTATAGGGTAACTACACAGCGTATAGGGTAACTACACCGCGTATAGGGTAACTACACCGCGTATAGGGTAACTACACCGCGTACAGGGTAAGTACACAGCGTACAGGGTAAGTACACAGCGTACAGGGTAAGTACACAGCGTACAGGGTAAGTACACAGCGTATAGGGTAAGTACACAGCGTATAGGGTAAGTACACAGCGTATAGGGTAACTACACAGCGTATAGGGTAACTACACCGCGTATAGGGTAACTACACCGCGTACAGGGTAAGTACACAGCGTACAGGGTAAGTACACAGCGTATAGGGTAAGTACACCGCGTATAGGGTAACTGCACAGCGTATAGGGTAACTGCACAGCGTATAGGGTAACTGCACAGCGTATAGGGTAACTACACAGCGTATAGGGTAACTACACAGCGTATAGGGTAACTACACTGCGTATAGGGTAACTACACAGCGTATAGGGTAACTACACCGCGTATAGGGTAACTACACCGCGTATAGGGTAACTACACCGCGTATAGGGTAACTACACAGCGTATAGGGTAACTACACAGCGTATAGGGTAACTACACCGCGTATAGGGTAACTACACAGCGTATAGGGTAACTACACAGCGTATAGGGTAACTACACCGCGTATAGGGTAACTACACGGCGTATAGGGTAACTACACGGCGTATAGGGTAACTACACGGCGTATAGGGTAACTACACGGCGTATAGGGTAACTACACGGCGTATAGGGTAACTACACGGCGTATAGGGTAACTACACAGTGTATAGGGTAACTACACCGCGTATAGTACGTCATTTGGGACACAACTTTCCAGCCTTCATGAGATAAAGGCCCCATCCCAAATAATGTGTATATGCCCTGTGGTCCACCTATAAGACATTTACATTTATCAGATGCTTTTATCCAAAGCCACTTACAAATGAGGAAATACACGCAAAGTAATGCATCAAGCAGAGAACAATACAAGTTGTGCTACCATAAAAGATTTTTAATTGAGTGCTAGAGGAGCAAAGTGCAGAGAGTAAAGGTGTAAGAGTCAGTGTAGGTTTTTTTTATTTTCTGAGTGGGTACGAGTTAAGTTAAGGGGTTAGTGAAGTGTTCACGGAAGAGCAAGAGGTGGGTCTTTAGATATTTTTTGAAGAAAGTGACAGATTCTGCTGTCCGGATTGAGGTTGGAAGTTCATTCCACCACTGAGGAACGGTCAGTTTGAAGGCTCTGGAAAGGGACCTTATGCGTATCCGAGTAGGCACTACCAGGCGTCGGCCGTTAACTGATCGCAGGTTGCAGGAGGGAACGTAAAACTCATAAGACCACTGTGGCCTCTTGTTCTTTTCTAAAACTAATGTACAGGTAGGCTGTATACATTAATGAGGTCATTTATACTCATATAGGTAAATCTAAATTTTCTGAAGAACTTTTTCTCTCGCCTTGTTGGTCCATGCTCTTGACAAACTGGTGTGCTGTGATTGGTCGAGCCAAACATTGCAACGTCAGAGCTTGTTGAGGGCATCACCAAAGCGCACAGTAAGGGCACATAAAGCACACTTCTCAAGCATAAAATAAGAAGTGGAACAAATGCAGTTCACATGCACAATACAAGCACTGCAAGACAGCAGGTGTGCTGTTTGGGACCGGGAACAATGCAAGAAATAAATAAATAAACAAACAGACTTGCTCCACACAGATGATTTCACCACTGTGTCTCGGCAGCCCAATGTCCCCCTCCCTTCATACTCTCAGTCTATTATACAACGGGTGTGTGAGCTGCTGCACTGCCCCACATCATTACCATCCACCGGCGGATTTTCTTAATCCGCCAATGCCTCCGCTGTACCCCTCTCTCTCTCTCTCTCTCCGACTATCACACACTTGGCTGGGCTGAGATACTGCTGACCTACATTTGGAGATGTTTGCAGCATCATGTGTGTGTGCAAGCCTCAATGTGTATCATAAGAGTCCATGCATCAACATACTTCACCAGTGCTAAATCAGGATATCAAATCGAAACGAAATGGGTGAACTGCAAAAACGTGCAAACCTTCTTGCTTTAGACTTACAGCTGTATTTATTCTAGTAGTGACAATGACTTCAAATCATCGCACGATTGCGTGCGACTCGGAATGACTGAAAATACAGAAACGCTGATTCTTTCGGGGGAGCCGCAGATGAACGATAAAAGCCGATCACTTGTGAACAAGGTCGAAATCGCACTCACCTATGTCTGCTCATAGTGCTAGTGTCTGTGGGTTCCCCCCCTGCCAGCTGCTGCATTTTGGTACGCTCCAGGTGCTCCATATAACTGTGGATCATCTGCAAAAGGCAAAAATGATGAGCAGCCAGAATAGAAGCAATTAAACTGAAGTTTAATTAATTAAACGGTTATCAACTGGATCTTGCTTGTATTCACGTGTTTATGAAATTTGGCTCATGAATGCTGTGGGTACGCATGAGCGTTCGGAAGAACTCCACAGGTAGTCACACAGTGCACCACATGCACAGGCACTACGTTTAAAAAATCACCAAAGACTTTACCAATCACCAATAGACAGTATTACCATTAAGCCTAATTATAACAATT